>NC_090758.1:18118731-18267451 GCF_036898095.1 Palaemon carinicauda
TATCTCGAGTAGATAGGGTTAGGAACAAAGTGGTGAGGGTGAGAACGGGTGTAAGAAATGAGTTAGCGGCTAGAGTGGATATGAATGTGTTGAGGTGGTTTGGCCATGTTGAGAGAATGGAAAATGGCTGTCTGCTAAAGAAGGTGATGAATGCAAGAGTTGATGGGAGAAGTACAAGAGGAAGGCCAAGGTTTGGGTGGATGGATGGTGTGAAGAAAGCTCTGGGTGATAGGAGGATAGATGTGAGAGAGGCAAGAGAGCGTGCTAGAAATAGGAATGAATGGCGAGCGATTGTGACGCAGTTCCGGTAGGCCCTGCTGCTTCCTCCGGTGCCTTAGATGACCGCGGAGGTAGCAGCAGTAGGGGACTCAGCAGTATGAAGCTTCATCTGGGGTGGAAATGTGGGAGGTTGGGCTGTGGCACCCTAGCAGTACCAGCTGAACTCGGCTGAGTCCCTGGTTAGCCTGGAGGAACGTAGAGAGTAGAGGTCCCCTTTTTGTTTTGTTTCTTGTTGTTGTCGGCTACCCCCCAAAATTGGGGGAAGTGCCTTTGGTATATGGATGGATCTTTGATTATAGTGCGATTGTTCAGTTAGTTAGGAGTGTTCATAAGTGTTTTTCTTTTTTATTTTGGCAGGCCGTGATTCCTCCTTTGGAGAGGTTTTCTTAGAATGTAAAATTGTTTGACGACGACTTATTATTATTATTATTAAAAGAAGGAGTTTTACCAGCCCAATGAGTCAAGCTTGACTCTCACAGGGCTGGCCCGAAAAAAAATCGGGATATAAAGAATTATAAGATTATCAAAAATTCAATCGATAAGGAAAAAAATAAATAAATGAAAAAAAAAGAATTATATATATGTATATACAGTATATACTTATAATCTTTAAACATTCTAAATATGGGTGAATAGATGGATGAGTAGATATACAGTATATATATATGAAATCTGAGTGATAAAAATAATTAACTATATATTAAATCTATGTAATTTAAAATGAATTAGTAAAAAACTTAGGTAAAAATTTAGATTTTATCAATAATACGTGAATTCCTTAAAAAGGTTAAAATTCTAGAAGCAGAAAAATTACTTGATTCAGTTAAAATGTCAGATAAAGTTTTCTGACCAAAACATATCTCTCTCTCTTGCTGAAAAACTTTACAAACCGAAAATATATGTTTAATAGATAAAAAAGTATCACACTCACTGCACATTGGAACCGTGCCGTGAGGTGTACTCATTAAAAATTCATGGGTTAATCTCGAGTGTCCAATTCGTAATCTGGTTAAAATTACTTCTGTTCTCTTGTTCTTTTGTGTTGAATAATCCCAAGGAGCAACCTTCTGTTTAATTTGCCTTAATTTATTATTTTCTGGCACATTATTCCAAACATTCTGCCAATTTTCCAATATGAAATGCCTTAATAATGTAATCAAATCTCCAACTGGGAGGTCAATGTTTTGTTGTGGTAATTTAATGGCTTCTTTAGCAGCAGCATCCGCCTTTTCATTACCAACAACTCCAACATGAGCCGCTATCCAGCATAACTCGACACTTACACACTGAGAAGATAATTTACTTATAAGGTCTTTAATTCTTAGGATCAAGTGGTTCCTATGAGTATAGTTTTTAAGGGCCACTATGGCACTTTGAGAATCTGAATAGATGACAAATTTAAAATTCTTCCTGTCTTCAATGGTTTTAATCATATTGATTGCTTGTAAAATGGCATATAACTCTGATGTAAATACTGATGATTCTTTTGGCAACGATAATTGTTGTGTTCTATCTAAAGATACTGCAGCACATCCAGTACCCATTGGGGATTTAGAACCATCAGTATATATTGCATAGTGAGGACCTTTTCTCTGAATATGTTCTATGGTAATTTGCTTGTGATGACTCGGAGTATAAGTGAATTTTTTTGATAAATAAAACAGATGAGAACAGATTCTTGTCCTTGTCATAATCCAAGGTGGGGGAAATAAAGATGGTTGAATAAGATTCACTTTAACGTTTGTTGATTGTAACAGTCTGTTTGCCCTAATTGGGAATGGTGGTTCATGGTTGTTTATAAATATGTCCCTCTCATTAAAAAGCTTTTTTGTTGGAGAATTAGTGGATAAAATTTTCAATGCACTCCGCTTTGTTACAAAATCCCAATGCAAAGACAATGGGGGTTCTCCAATTTCACATAAAACTGAGAGATTTGGGGATGATCTAAATGCTCCGCTACAAATTCTCAGGCCTCGAGTGTGTATTGGATCTAAAGATTTCAAAGTTGCTTCTGATCCTGAACCATAAATTGGGCTACCATAATCAATTCTTGATAATACTAATGCTTTATACATCATTAGTAAAGTTGATCTCCTAGCACCCCAGGTTGTGTGAGATAATTTCCTCATTAAATTAAGAGCACTGTTACATTTGGATTTGATGCATGATACATGTGCTTTCCAATTCAAATGGGTGTCAAAAATTAGTCCCAAAAACTTTACCTTATCTTGAAATTGGATTTGTACGTTGCCCAATGTTAGATTGATATCTTGGTTTTGCTTCCATCTACTGTTTTTATAAAACATTATGGCTTGAGTTTTTTCTGCCGAAAGTCTAAAACCAACAGATGCGGTCCACACTAGTATTTTTCTAGTGGCACTATTTAGAATCCTTTGTAAATGACGCAGGCTATTGGAGGAATAGTAAATTGCAAAGTCATCTATATATAGACTACTTTGCACTCCTTGTGGCATTTGATTAACAATGTCGTTAATTGCCAATGCAAAAAGAGTCCCGCTTAAAACACTGCCTTGCGGTACACCACTGTCAAGATTAAAAGATTCGGAGTAAACGTTATCAATACGAGTTTGAAACGTTCTTCCACCAATAAAATTTCTAATAAAAATAGGAAGGTGTCCTCGAAAACCATTCTGATGTAAGGATTTTAGTATCGAGTGTCTCCACGTTTTATCATATGCCTTTTGAATATCAAAAAATATGGCTATTGTGATCTGTTTTCGTTCAAAGCCTCTACGTATATAATTTTCTAGGTGTGAAAGTGAATCCAAAGAAGATCGTTCTGATTGTGAGCCAAATTGAGAAGTTGATAGAATATTATTGCGATGTAAACACCAATTTAGTCTATAATTTACCATTTTTTCCAGTAATTTACATATGCAACTGGTTAATGAAATTGGTCTGTAATTGTTTGGATTACTTGGATCTTTCCCTGCCTTTACTATTGGTATTACTATTGCATGTTTCCATGCCTTTGGAAATAGGTGTTTGGTCCAAAGATGATTGTAAAAATCCAATAGATATGCTTTAGCTAAAGGGGCTAGATTTCTAATCATATCGAAATTTATCTTATCTTTACCCGGGGCTGTTGACCTACAATTAGATAAGGCAAATTCCAACTCCTCTTCAGTGAATCTTTTATTGTAATATATATCCTCCATAGTATCAAAGTTCAATGGTGTTGCTTCTTCTCTTCTTTTAATGGCTCGAAAGTGGGCATCTAAATTATCAATGCTGCTTATATTTTCAATATTATGGCCGATAATATTAGAGATTGTCTGAGTATCATGTATTAACGAGCCGTTATGCATTAATGCGTGTCTCGCTGGTTTGCTGTAAGAGCCATTAATCTTCCTAAACTTCTGCCACACCTTCTGCACAGAAGTATTATCCGATATGCTTGACACATATTTTTGCCATGAAATTATCTTGCCTTTAATTACTTCCTTTCTGAATTTAGCAGAAACTCTATTAAAATATGGTTTCAACACACTAATTTCTATTGCTATGTCAACCAGTTTGTTTATTTTATTCCCTAACATTAGGGGACCAGTGCTCAAATGTTTGAATCTTTTATTTAGGGTTTCTAATTTTCTTCAAACTGCATGCTTTTCGTTTATCAGCTGGGTTAATGTCTCTGACCACCATGGGACTGAATGTTTTAACTGTCGGGTGCCAGTCAGAGGTATCGATTTATCAGCCGCTTGTGTGATAAAATTCACAACGTCATCATTTGTTTTATCATGATCTTGGGAGTAATCAAAGGGAGGCACTTGCTTAGTGTAAAACTTGAACTTATCCCAGTCAGCTCTATCTGTATTATATCGTTGAATCAAAGAAGTTGGTGTATGTCCTAATATGGTAATCAAAATAGGAAAATGATCACTGGTAAACAGGTCGTCTAAGACATTCCATTCGAACCTATCAACAATATTATTGGAACACAGAGTTAAATCTATTGACGAATAGGTTCCATGAGCTTTTGAATAGTAAGTGCTACTCTCTGCCTCATTCAATATACAGAGGTTATGATCATTCATCATCTGTTCAACCTTTGAACCATTTATGTCAACATCAACACAATTGGTGTCCCATATGGAGTTATGGGAGTTGAAGTCTCCTAGTAATAGTATATCCTCTTGCATATTTGGGAGTACTTTAGGTAGATTTTGTATATCATAGTTGAAAGAGGGTTGATTGTACATATTATAGATATTAAAGGTGTTGTTATTTAGATGTAATCTAACTCCAGATAATTGAAATTCTGATGTGTTGAATATTGAAGCATCATAAGTTACTTTATTATGAACATATACTGCAGTCCCTAAAGCATTGGGAGAAGGGATTGAGCGAGATGCTAAATTGTAGTTTCCTATTGAAGGAACAGTATCATTAGTATGTTGTAAGCATATTGCAATAGGGTTATAATTTTTCAATAGTCTTTGGATTTCCCCTAGATGTAAACGGGTTTTAAGACCATTAATATTCCACTGAATTATGTAAGGGTTGAACGTTACGGCAAAGAAGATAAATTTCCACTGGGTAAGGCATTATTTCTGCTTATTCTGTTGGAGACGGGTTTCTGCTTGACTACGCTAGATGTAGTTTTTTAATCAAGATTTGGTTCCTTGGGTATGGCTCCCTGGGTTTTACCTTTGTTTGTATTAGCTTCCTGAGTGTCATTTGGATTAAGGTTAAGTTTCTCTATAAATTTTTCCAGTTGGAGGGTGCCTGTTGCACGTTTCTTTATTAGATGGTCAACACACATACAACCAGCATTGTGGCTTTCTAATTTGCCATACTGGTTTTTGTTTTTGTTCTTAGTAAAATTATCTATTATATTATTCATCTTATGTACATTTAGATTTTTAGGGTCATTGAATTCTGCCATGAAGCAATCGTTACAACCACATGAAACTTTGTGTGTTGTATTTTCTGCCATTGTTTTACGTGAAAGCATTAGTTTTCCAGTCATACCTAGAACTGGAGAAGGGCTTATTTCTTTAATGGGTGCATTATTATTCGACTTGCTTTCACTTCCTTGAGGGTCATTGGGATTCCTATGGACTTCAACATTTATCACTTGTTTAGTGATGTGGTTATTGACTGTGTTAGGTTCGGGTCCAGAGGTTGGGAGTTCTAGTAATTTTTCGATATCCATTTCAATTGCATCTGGTATAAATTCTATATTATTTGTTTTTTGGGGTTTGGGTGGTGTTGTATCTTCAATTACTCTTTTCTTGCTTACGCATTTTGATTTATGGGGCTCGATATCAACCATCTCTATTTCTCCTATGTTTTCTATAGCCTTGCTGGCACTGTCTGTGGCAAGTGTGTTGAAACGGTTTTGCAGTGGAATACGGTCTTCTTGCTTTAAGGGACCATTTTGGCCTACTTTGTTATTTGGTTTTTTGTTTATTCTACTGCTATTATTGTTTTCCAGAATAGCTGGAACTGGATGAAAGTTCTGTGGCTTGCTGGAATTATTGGAAATCTTGTCGGGCCTTGAGGGATTTGTTGATGAAAAAGGTGAAATCTCAGGATATTTAGATCCAGCAGTAACTGTGGGGTAAGTATTCCTTGAATTATTATTTAACTTTACGGGATTGGACAAAACTCTGGCATATGTTGGATTAGAACCATTAAGTTTTTTCCTTGCTGCGCCAAAAGTTATATGCTCATTATTGGCAGTCTCAATTATTGATTGCTCCAGTTTGTACTGAGGACACAGTTTAGAATTGGGAGAGTGAGCTCCCTCACAATGGAAACAAAACTTTTCATGAGTAAAATCGGCGGAGGTATCATGGAATTCGTTGGGATCATGAAATTCGGAACAAATATAACATCTTTTCTTATTAGTACACTTTACATTAATGTGGCCATACTCGTAACACTTATAACATTGCATTGGTCGTGGGTGGAATTTCTTGACCGGAATGTTTAAGTGTCTGATCTTGATGTAATCTGGTTGGTAATGTGATGAAAAGATTAAACAAATTGCATTATTATTCCCTTTTAGTTTTTTAGCTTTAAGAACGGTAGCTGGGCATCTTTTCAGTATATCTTCATCAGAAAATTCACTTAGATCCCTACTATAAATAATTCCTCTTGCGTGGTTGTAAGAGTGGTGAGGAGAGAGAGACTGAATTATATCTGACGAGGAAGCTTTAAAATTATTCAATAATACAGCTTGAGATTCGTTACCTGCTTTAATAAGCAGACAACGGCCATAGCGTGTTAAATTTCCCTGTGGAATACAGCCTACCTTTTTTTCAATACATTCATACCCCTTTATCAGATTATTACATCCCTCCTTGTATGAAGCAACATACCAGACTGGTTCTGGTACTATTCTGGTATTTTCCAGAACTTCTTCATGCAAGGCAGAGCATTTGGGTATAAAGTCATATTCCGAGTCTAAAACATTTTTTATACTATGCAATTTCACTCGACAAGAAAGGTCAGAAACTTTACCATTTCTTATTTCATGAAAAGCATTTGTAGCTTGTAATGTGTTACTAAAAGTGACATAAGCCTCAAATTCTTGATTATCTTTGGAGAGCTGCAGTTTCATTCTTGTTATATCTCCAAACTTTTTCAGAACATCAAATAATTCTTCATAATTCCCATTGCGAGTAATTCCCTCACAATATAGGACCCTTAAATATTCATTTAAACTGCCAGAGTTTTTATTTCTCTGGCATCTGGGGGAAGTTGGAATGAAAGGTTCCAGAGTAATAACACAGGATGAATGCGAGTCCATCGAGTGAACTATTTTCCTGGAAGCGTCAACCAGAGAGGAAGCGGATTGGTCGTCAACGGGTTTCGGTGGGTTCGCCATAATGACGAGAAGATTAATTTCGTCTGGATATTCCCCCCACCCACCAAGGAGCCACACTTAGAGGACGGGTTCATCCCTACAATTAGGGCCGCCCTAGGGGCAATATCCAGAGATACACCCCGCCCTCAGCACTTGAGGCGTCATGACGGCCGTCAACGTCAGACCCAGCACTGAGGGAAAGGTTTGACATAAAACTTTCCCCTCGCTCGGTCACGTCAGGTACTCGAGTTCTTTTGAGATGGCATGCCGTCCATCCCACCTGCGTCAAATCCAAAGAGGCAGCCAAACCATAATCAAACATAAGCCAAAGTCAATAACAAGTTCATGTCCAAGAGTTGGAGATGGGAGAAAAAAGGAAAAAACAAAAGGAAAAGAGAAAGTGCTGACTAATTTAGTTGGATCAACAGCTTGGCACTAAGGACCAGTGGGGAAGCAATTCCCACCAAACATCGGAACCCAGCTGCTAATCCCTAAGCCCCCCATCCACATCAAGGCTTCAGCATCTGGGGGGTTGACGACGACTTGGCTGTAACAGAACTTGATAGGACTGCTCAGATTGATTTACTTGTTGACGACCTGGACCGAATGAACTTCCGATTACTGTTTTGAGGATTGCTGGTGATGATGATGATGGTGATGACCCCGATCAGGGAATTATATTAGTTGTGGCAAATTGCCCCCCGATAGACTGTTCAGCACAAAGCTGTGACAGTGGTAGTTTGCCATAAAAGACAGTTGGCAGTGTGTGGCGACAGTGTTGGTGTTGCAATATCTATAAACACATATTTTGAGTTGGTGTGCGCGTAAATTTCAAGATGTTAGGTTTTTTCGCTTTATTTGAATGATGTTTTGTTTGTTTGTATGTTTAGTGTAAGTTTTGTTAGTGCTTTATTGGTTTTAGAGGGTTTAATTGATTGTGGAAGTTATTTTTTAATAATTTTAGTTTGTAAGAAATATAGTTCTAAGGATATGTTTTTGTTTATTTCGTCCTTTTGTCTAAGAGTCTGGTTTTAGATAACGTAAGGGGAAAGTTTGTGTTGAGGAGACAATTGTCTGCTTAGTGTGATTCAAGGGTGTGGGGGTTGTCCTTGCAACATCCCGCCACATTATTTTGGCACCCGAACAGGGACTGCCGAGGTGGGATAGGAAGCCGGACTGTTGGACGAAGGACGGAATTAGGATTAAGGTTGAAGAAAAATGGAAGGTAAATACAAGGCTTTGGAGGAGGAATTGCGGCATTATAAAGAACGGGAGCAGATGTTGATAGTTGAGAAAGAGAGGTTGCTAGTAGAGAATGAGAGGATGAACTGGGAGAATGCGGCGATGCAGAAGGAGCTTAGGGAGTTGAAGGGAACTGTAGAGAAAGTGGAAGAATGTTTTGAGATGAGGATGAAAGAGAATGAGGAACGGATGGAGAACCGATTGGAAGCTATGATGGGGCAAGTCATGGGGATGATGAAAACTATAATGGGTGAAGGTGCAGTCGGAGGAGTGTCCTCAGCTTCGGGTAATGGGTTGGTAGTGGAAGAGAAGGTTAAGGTAGGTGATAATGGGAAAGGAAGTGATACTGATAGTAGTAATAGTGATGGTGATATTGAAGATAAGGGAATTAGGCATAGTAAGTATGAACAGAAAGGTGAGAGGAAAGATGAAAGGAAAGATAAAAGTGATGTGAAGAAAGAGAAGAAAAAGTATCAGGCTGATAGCAAGGACGATCGTGAATGGGTGAAAGTGGTAAGTAAGAAAAAGGGTAAGAAGGGATTGGTTAAGGATAGGAATTTAAGTGTGGAAGTGGATTCATTATATTCAAATGAGGAAGAAGGTAACAAGGGAGTAGACAGTGATGATAGCAGTGAGAATGAACGTGATGTGTGTAAGACTGTTTATGAGAGAGGTACCTCGGTGTGAAAGGTTCAATGAGCATAGTAGTAGGGATGTATACGAGTTTTTCAAGGAGTATGAGAGGTATTGTCAGGATAAGTATGGTGATAGTAAAAGAGTTTGGGCTAGGGAGTTAGGAGAATATTTGACTGGGTATTTGTTGACGATGTATGGAGTGATAATGAGTGTAGGTGATGTTGATTATGAAAGTGTGAAAAAGAGAATAATTGAGCAGGTAAAACGTATGAAAGGGAGTGTTAGGTATAAGCGTAAGAATGATTTTGATGAAGCACGGATGAATGCAGGAGAAGCGATATCGATGTATGTATGTAGGTTGGAAACTTTAGCTAGGAAGAAGTATGGGGATGAAGGTATAAATGAGAATAAGGAGTTAATGAAGTTTTTGGCTACTGTACCTGAGAATGTTGCCGAGTTTATTATTTTGAAAAGCAAGGAGAAAATGAGGTGGACGCAAGAGAGATTGACATGGGATGATATACTAGAGATAGTTGAGGATTATGAGTTAGATAGGTGCATGAAAGAAAGTAAATCTGTGAGTGTAAGAACTGGAATGGAAGTGTAATAGAATTTGGTAGTTATAAGGATGCAATTTTGAGAGGACCAATGAGGGTAGCTGATAATGTAGTAGATAGGAGTGTTAGGGCGAGTAATGTGGGAATACCTGTAAGGACAAATGAAGGATTTAGGCAGGGTAATTGGCGCAATAGGGATAGGAGTGCGAGTGCACATCGAGATATGTCAGATAGCCGTGTTCGTGATGAAAAGTGTTATAAGTGTGGGAAGGAAGGTCATAAGAAGAATGAATGTAGATGGGCTCTAGGTGCTTGTTTTGGATGTGGTGAGGTAGGGCATAGAATTAGCGAGTGCAAGAAAGAGAAAGGGGTAAAATGTTATCGGCGTGGTATGACTGGGCACATAGCGAGTGGATGTCGTAGTAATCATATGAATGTAATTTGTGGTAATTGTGGTAAGGATGGTCATTATGCTAGAATGCGCAAGGAGTCGCGGGGTAGGTGTACTGAATGTGGTGTAGATGGGCATGTAGCTAGGGTATGTAGGAAGAAGGGAGTAAATCAGCCAGGATGTTCGGGAAACTAGAGTGTAAGAGGGTTCAGCTGGGTGAGTCCTCCTGTGTGTGTGGAAGGAATAGGATTAATGTTCGTGAGAATGGGATGAATAATTGGTTGGAAATGAGCAAGTATGAATCTAGTATGCATGAGAAGTTAGGGCTGGAAAATAAACCATTAGTGTTAGTTGAATATAGGAAAAAGAGGCGTTTGAAAGTTTTAAGTGAGGAGAAAGTGCAAGGGAAATTTATAGGAATAGGTAAGAATACGAATAAGTATGACAAGGGTGTAAATGTACAAGTGAGTGTGGAGGATAAATGTATTAATACAGATGAAACGTGGCTGAGTATGAATGATACTTATAGTGTGTGTGGCTTTTCGTTAGATGATGTAAAAGAAAAAATTAATAACGCAAGAATGAGAGACAGGAGAATGATAAGTAGCATGAATGAATCTTTTGCTAAGGTTGAGAATGTTTTTGATGAAATGGAAGAACTGTTTACAGAAATGAGTGTAATTATAGGGCCAGATGAGAACGAGGTAGATATGATTGTACATGATATATTAGATGATAGGGATTTAGATAGGAATAGTGTTAATGTAGCGAATGATTGTGATAAGGAAGAAGTGAATGAGAGATTATATGGAGGCCCAGTTACTCAGAGTAGAGGTCCCGTTCCCGACTGCGACTGGGTTATAAAAAAAATAATGTAAGTGTTGTGTGAGAAGGATTTGGCAAAGTAAGGGGGGAGGAATGTGGAGGATTTATTTTTGTTTTATTTTAATTTTTGTTTTTTGCCAAATCCTGAGAGAGAGAGAGAGAGAGAGAGAGAGAGAGAGAGAGAGAGAGAGAGAGAGAGAGAGAGAGAAAGAGAGAGAGAGATTTTGTGTCAGCGAGCGAAAGTAGTTAGTGTATCGATCGTTGGTGGTGAGAAAGACTGTTGGTACAAATGAGATTGTTTGTTTATGTTTTTAGTTAGGTTACGACAGTGGTGAATGTCTTGGGTGAATGATTATTTTGATTGGACTGCTGCTCGATTCAGTTGTGTTTGAATGCTGGATTTTACCTTATTTTATCATTTTTCGACCAGCGTGGAAGTGTTTTTTTATTTTCTGAGTAAGCACAGTTTTGTTCATCTTTGCTTGTAGTGATTGTGAATGATAGGAACAATTTATTATTTATCTTTGATTATAGTGCGATAGTTCAGTTAGTTAGGAGTGTTCATAAGTTTTTCTTTTTTATTTTGGCAGGCCGTGATTCCTCCTTTGGAGAGGTTTTCTTAGAATGTAAAATTGTTTGTTGACGACTTGGCCGTAACAGAACTTGATAGGACTGCTCAGATTGATTTACTTGTTGACGACCTGGACCGAATGAACTTCCGATTACTGTTTTGAGGATTGCTGATGATGATGATGATGGTGATGACCCCGATCAGGGAATTAAATTAGCTGTGGCAAATTGCCCCCCGATAGACTGTTTAGCACAAAGCTGTGACAGTGGTAGTTTGCCATAAAAGACAGCTGGCAGTGTGTGGCGACAGTGTTGGTGTCGCAATATCTATAAACACATATTTTGAGTTGGTGTGCGCGTAAATTTTAAGATTTGTTAGGTTTTTTCGCTTTATTTGAATGATGTTTTGTTTGTTTGTATGTTTAGTGTAAGTTTTGTTAGTGCTTTATTGGTTTTAGAGGGTTTAATTGATTGTGGAAGTTATTTTTTAATAATTTTAGTTTGTAAGAAATATAGTTCTAAGGATATGTTTTTGTTTATTTTGTCCTTTTGTCTAAGAGTCTGGTTTTAGATAACGTAAGGGGAAAGTTTGTGTTGAGGAGACAATTGTCTGTTTAGTGTGATTCAAGGGTGTGGGGGTTGTCCTTGCAACATCCCGCCACACCGCCATGTACTAACCCGGCCGGCAGCATGTCGGCTGGGCTGGTGCCGTCAGGTACTTACTCAGTCGACGGCATGCCGGCTGTACCAGTGCTGCCAGGTACTAACTAGCCGGCTATATGCCGGTCGGATTGTGCCGTCAGGTACTAGCTCTGCCGGTGATATGCCGACAGAACTACAGTATATGATTATAGAGTAGCCAGTATATTTGCAGTAGAGTATATACTGCAGATAGAAAACTATTGTATATATTATACAGAAGTTATTTCCAACATATCTTGTGTATCCTTTCCCAGTCATTTGCTGAGACCAATCCTATATAGAATTCCTTCAATACCCAGATTAGAAATCAGTTTACAATTTACCCTACAATATTAAATATTTTAGAAGGGTCAGTGGTAGTACACTTTTCTATCCCTAAAGGTTAGAACCTTTATCTTTGAGTTTCCCTGATTAGGAAATTCTATAGTCTTAATATTGGAAGGGAAGGTCACAGCAATTGGCTGGGTGGGATACACAAGTATGTGTCTTTTCTAATTTCTAGTCCAGTCAGCGACATGCTGGCCGGACCGTGGCGCCAGGTGCTAGCCATACTGAACTATAGTATATGATTATACAGTAGCCAGTATATTTGCAATATAGTATATACTGCAATCAGAAAACTATAGTATTATTATACAGTAGTTAATTTCTAACATATCTTGTGTACCCTTGTACAGGCTTTTGCTGAGACCGTACCTATGTTGAAAGAATGGAATTCCTTCAATACTCTGATTGGAAATCAGTTAATACTTACCCCACTATATTAAATAATTAGAAGGGTCAGTGGCAGTGTACACTTTTTCTATCCCTAGGGGTTAGAACCCTTCTCTTTCGAGTTGCCCTGATAAAGGAAACACTATCTTTGATATTGGGGGAGGTTACAGCAATTGGCTGGGAGGGATACACAAGAATGTGTCTTGCCCTATTTCTTTTTAGCTTACTATTCTAAGCTATAATGATTAAAATATGAATAATTGCATATCTGGTTATTATGTGAGATAATCAATCGTATACTCATTTTTTCCTTTCCTTTCTTTACATTTGGAACCCCAGATGAAATGCGATGAGATCTTCTGCAATCTTAGGAGTAAGTATTTCTACAGTCACAAAGCATGCAGGTCTCATGCCCCCTGCACCATTATTACTGAATCTCTGCAATATTGGGACCCCCAAGTCTACAATATCTGCCGGACCTTAGTGACTGAAGGTTTTGATGACACCAAGTCAATGGAGTCTAGGGATGCGGCACGTAAAAAGCTACGCAAATGGGTAAGAGGGTTCCAGAAGAGCTCTCCGGTGTGACAGGATGTAAACAATAACAAACCCCCACACCTTTCATCACTCTAACTTCCCAAATATCCCACAACACAAACTTTCCCCTTACTTTACTTCAAACTGGACTATTGCACGAAGGGAAAAACAAACAAAACAACCTTAAAACTATATTCACCGCAACCAAAAAACAAAAATCACATTAAATTCAACAGACAAAAATAACACAAAATTTGCTGTATAAATATATATCTGTGTGAGAGTACCGATACCTCTCCAATAATCGGGAAAACAATATCCTTTAAATATACCCAACACCGTCAGTCCACATACAGTACTGAAAAACACTTACTCCACAAACAGTACCGAAAAATACTTACATTAAAAAAAACCACTTTACACTGAAACACCAATCATCAAATATAACCCAAGCAAAAATAATCAAACTTAATACTAAAACATATGAGAAACTTCTTAAATTAATATTCGTGTGTGGCCACCGTCGTCCACAGACTCTACACACTGGCAACAGTCTTTGTAACCAATTGCCACAACTTCCTGGCAAACAATAACGAGCAGTCAATTCGACTGTCCAATCACATAAGCGGTGGTGGTCATCATCATCATGTCATCATTATCATCATGAAGGAACAATCTATTTTACAGCCAGTTCATCAACGCTCATAATTCTATGTAAATATATCCGCAGTCTACTCCTATGTTCATATTATATGGTCCAGGTCGTCATTCAAGCTATTCATTCAAAGCTGGTAAGCAAGCAACACCTTCAAGGCCTAAATTAACTCCAAAGAGTGTAAAGGAGTCCAAAGGAATCCAAAGGAGTAAGTCTATCTAAGGAGGAATTACGGCCTGCAATATAAAGAAAAAACGCTTACGAAAACTCCTAACTAACTAAACTATTGCACTATAATCAAAGATAAATAATAAACTTTCTATCATTCATGATTGCGCCTAACAAAAATTAATAAAAACAGTACTTACTCCGATACAAAAAAAAACACTTCAAAGCCGGCTATCGATGAACAAAAAAAATACAACCGACTCCTGCTACAGTCAAATAGGGAATGCTTTCGCCCAAGACATTCATTACCGCCCTAACCTAGCTAAAAATGTAAACAAACAACCTCAATTATACCGACAGTCTTTCCCACTAAAAACAATCATTCCGCTAATTACCACTTGTTCGGCGGCACGCACCGCGGACACACAAACACACGCACACATATTCTCTCTCTCGCGTGCGCGATTTAGCAAAAATAAAGCAATGAAACACACACGCTCTCTCTCTCTCTCTCTCTCTCTCTCTCTCTCTCTCTCTCTGTCTCTCTCTCTCTCTCTCTCTCTGTCTCTCTCTCTCTCTCTCTCTCTCTCTCTGTCTCTCTGTCTCTCTCTCTCTCTCTCTGGCAAACAAAAAAAAAAAATAACTAAAATAAAATTAATCCTCCACACCGGGACCATACCTACCTAACGATAGGATACGTAGCTTACTGTTCCCGAAAGCGGGTAGTGAAATGGTTGTACCCCAACCATGACTCGCACCTCCCTGCATCCAGATTGCCATCGAGACGGATGGCAGGGAGGCACCTCTGGAAGATGATGATGTCGTGTCGGAATTCCTTCCGTCTGTGCCGGCCCTGGAGCTGCTACCCTCGACGTCTTCACCTTCTACCCCTCCATTAGACAATACGAGCCAGGCACTGGCCCATCTTACGGATTTAATGGAGAACATTCGCAAACGAGGCGAAACTAGGGAAGCGAAATTCAAGAGAGCTCTGTGAAGCTCCACTTATCGCCTCCAAAGGTCATTCAAGCAACCCAGAGGCCAAGACCTCCCGACCTGCTCCAAAACTAATCCCTGGAGGTATGCTGAGCTTATGCTGATTTTAAACAGCAAACTCTACATCTCAGAGAAGATGGGAGCTGTCCCCTTAGACGACATCCAGTTTTGGCCAAGCTTTAACGCTTTCCCTGATTGCTTCACTCGACTGAAGCATGAACCAATGTCAAAAGAGAAGACAGAACCGAAGGAAGTTATGGTTTTAGACCACGATAAGGCACAGGCTCTCTTGTCAAGTCGCCTGAGAAAGGCGGGTTATTCGGTGTCGAAAGTGTCCGCCTTGAGCAAGAAACACCCTGCCTTTCTTGCTCCTCCTTCAATAGCATTCCCCTTTACGTGGAAGGCATTTAAATCTGTTGTCAAGGCAGTAGAGGCAGGAAAACCATGCCCTGCACTTGAGGAGTGCAGGCCTCTGTCACTAGCCTTGCCCATGCAGGAGAAGGAATGGAAGGAAGTCCACTTAACCTTCTCAGTAGGGAAACAGGACGCGGGCATCGCTGGACGACAGTTTAGCGAGAATCTCTCTAAACTTTCTGATTTTCTCTTGTGCAAGGAACAAGAGATGAAGGAGAGACTTGCAGCCTCTTTATCCCTACAAAACTGCATAGAGATGTTTGCAGGCCAACGAAGTACCCCAGACATGCTAATGGTCCTGGCCAAAATGCATATGGCTACCTTAGTAAAAGACCTGTCTGCTTTCATGAAGGCTAGGAGAGACGGTAGAGAGTTTGTGTTCGCTGCTGCAACAGTAAAACATGAACCCAGGAAGCTGATATCATCCAACTTCTGGGGTAAAGACCTCTTTCCGAATGAAGTAGTCAAAGAGGTAGTCGAGAAAGCCATCACAGAGAATAGGAACCTTCTGCAGAAGTGTGGCATCTCTTCAAAGAGGAAATCTTCCTCAGATGTGGGTCTCCAACCTAAAAGGAAGACGAAGAAGTCTAGACTTCTCCCTCGGCCTGCTCAACAACATCCCACAGTTACTA
This sequence comes from Palaemon carinicauda, assembly GCF_036898095.1. Classification (NCBI taxonomy): domain Eukaryota; kingdom Metazoa; phylum Arthropoda; class Malacostraca; order Decapoda; family Palaemonidae; genus Palaemon; species Palaemon carinicauda. The sequence goes on from NC_090758.1 coordinate 18,134,888, forward strand.
TGACCGAGGTGCCCCAGGTAGGCGGTCGAGGAGGTAAACCCTATGATCAATCGAAGCAAGGAGACGCTTCCGGTAGGAGGGAGGCTCCAACAATTTAAGGATCGTTGTACGTTCGATCCTTGGGCCCACGGCCTAATCAAGATTGGACTAGGATGGAAACTAGACATGTCTCCACCATCATTTCCTCATCTCTTCCAACACTCCAACCCCGTATTAGAAGAGTATACCCTATAGCTCTTGCGCAAACAGGTTACAAGGAAAGCACAGTCCATCAAATTCAGGGAAGGCTGTTTTGTGTTCCCAAGAAGGACTCAAGAAAACTCAGAGTCATTCTGGACTTGTCGCCACTCAACAAGTTCATAAGAAACACCAAGTTCAGGATGTTAATCCTTCTACACATAAGGACCCTATTACAAAAGGGGGCGTTCACAGTCTCGTTAGACCTGACAAATGCCTATTGGCATCTTCTAGTCAGTCGCCCCCTCTCCTACTACCTAGGATTCAAGTCACAGAAGATAAAGTATGTTCTAAGAGCCATGCTCTTCAGACTAAACATAGTCCCAAGTATCTTCATGAAACGGGCAGACTCAGTCATGTAACCACTACGCCTAGACACTGTTCAGGTAGCAGAGTACCAGGACAACTGGCTGGTGGAAGCAACATCCAAAACGGCTGGTCTGCAAGCATCCAAAGTAGTTACCAAGTTCCTGGAACATCTGGGATGCATAATCAACTTCAAGAAGTCTCGACTATCTCCAGCTCAACGGTTTCAGTGACTGGAAAATCATTGGGACCTGAGGTCACATTATCTCTCCATTCTCTCAAGGGAGAGGAGGGAGATCGCAGGGTCTGTCAAGAGACTAATGTAATCAGATAGGATTTCAAGATGCCAACAGGAAAGAGTATTGGGCTCTCTCCAGTTCGCAGCAGTAACAGACCCAGTGCTAAGAGCACAGCTGAAAGATGCGTCAGTAGTCTGGAGAAGATACGTATCAAACGCTCTAAGAGATCTAAAATGACCAATACCGGCCTTATTTCGATCACTTCTCAACCCATGGTCGAACGCCAAGAGCCTAAGGAGGACCGTGCCCTTGCAACCACCTTTGCCGTCGATGACTATCCACATGGATGCCTCGACGGAAGAATGGGGAGTTCACTCCAATCAAAGGAAAGCCCAAGGGACTTGGTCATCTCTGTTCAAGGCATTTCTAATCAACATTTCGGAAGCCATGGCAGTCCTTTTCATGTTGGGTAAAACTCTCCCCACGCAGACCAGGCCCCATCAGGCTGATCTTGGACAGCGAAGTGATAGTGAGATGTCTGAACAGACAAGGCTCGAGATCGTCCCACATACTCCATATGATATTAGCCATCCTTCGACTAGAGAGATGGCACCTTATTTCGATCACTTCTCAACCCATGGTCGAACGCCAAGAGCCTAAGGAGGACCGTGCCCTTGCAACCACCTTTGCCATCGATGACCATCCACAAGGATGCCTCGACGGAAGAATGGGGAGTTCACTCCAATCAAAGGAAAGCCCAAGGGACTTTATCATCTGTTCAAAGAATTTCTAATCAACATTTTGGAAGCCATGCCAGTCCTTTTCATGTTGGGAAAACTCTCCCTTCGCAGACCAGGCCCCATCAGGCTGATCTTGGACAGCGAAGTGATAGCGAGATGTCTGAACCAACAAGGCTCGAGATCGTCCCATATAGTCCATGTGATATTAGCCATCCTTCGTCTAGAGAGATGGCACCTATTAGCAGTTCACTTACAAATGATCCGCAATGTGACAGCGGATGCTCTACTCAGGCTGAAGCCAATAGAGTCAGAATGGCCCACAGACGCAGACTCATTCTCTTCTATCTTCGAAAAAGTCCCGCAACTGCAAATCGACCTCTTCGTGATGAGCATCATCAAGAGACTACCTCGATATGCAGCCCCATACGAGGACCCTCTAGAGGAGATAACGGACGCCATGTCCCCAGTTTGGAACGAAAGGACCCGGAATTTCCTGTTCCTTCCATCAAATCTCCTGCGGAAGGCCCTCAACATGCCGAGATCCTTCCAAGGAACGGCAGCTCTAGTGGCTCCCAAGTGACCCAAGAGCAACTGGTTCCCTCTACTGATGGAACTGAGGCAGAGGCTGGTCTTTGTACCGAACCCAGCTCTATCTCAACAGGTTCTGATGTCGATTGTCTTCGCTTCATCACCGAGACCCCAAAACCTTTATTTCATGATTTTCTCGCCCTAGTGGTTAAGAAAAGATTTGGGGTCTCGAAAGGCAGTATAGACTTCCTAGAAGAATACAAGTCTAAGTCAACTAGAAAACAATGTGAATCGTCTTGGAAAAAGGGGGTTGCTTTTGTTAAAGCAAAAGGACCGAAAGAAATTCCAATGGACTTCTGTCTATCCTCCTTTATCCACCTTCATAATCAGGGTCTGGCTGCCAACACGATAACTACCTGCAAGTCAGCCCTGACTATATGCCTTTCAAGTGGATCTGACGAACGAAATCTTTAACAAGATCCCGAAGGCATGCGTTAGACTTAGGCCTGCAGCTCCTCCGAAACCCATTTCATGGTCTTCGGACAAAGTCCTACATTATGCTTCATCTGTGAACAATGAAGACTGTTCTCTCAAGGATCTAACCCAGAAGGTTATTTTCCTGTTCGCTATAGCCTCTGGGGCTAGAGTTAGTGAAATAGTAGCCCTATCAAGAAATGAGGGCCACATTCACTTCACAGAAGTAGGAGAACTGAATCTCTATCCTGATCCAGCTTTTCTAGCCAAGAACGAGCTACCCACTAAAAAATGGGGTCCCTGGAGAGTCTGCCCCCTGAAGGAAGATGTTTCTCTATGCCCAGTAGAGTGTCTAAAGGTCTATCTTCGTAGAACTTCAGACTTCAGGGGAGGACAGCTCTTCAAAGGAGAAACTTCACTATCAAACTTATCCCTAAAACAACTGAGGGCGAAGCTCACCTACTTCATTCGCAGAGCGGATCCTGACAGTACACCCGCAGGTCATGACCCGAGAAAAATTGCTTCATCACTGAACTTTTTTCAGTATATGGAGACGCTCATATACTGGATGGAAATCATCCAGAGTGTTCTACAAACACTAAGCAAAGCAAGTCCACAAACTGAAGCATTTTGTGGTGGCAGCAGGTAGTGTATTAAAACCTGTGGTCTAGTGCTGCGATGAACAGTTAATTGATTGGGACTATCAATTAGGGTGAAAAGGTATGGACACTTCCAGTGCAATACCTTTTAATTAAGTGGGTGTCACTTTGGTGACACTAAGACTGTTCTAAATCTCAGGTGTGGAATTATACAGATAACACTTGTGCTGTGTGTACATAGTACACAGTGTTGATAGTATACAACAGTTACACAAATTATATTGGGAAAATTTAGCAAATTTTCAATTTTAGAGTAGCACTCGTCATTTCTTCCCTTTCAGGAAGGATAATATTTTCTGTATACGTTGCACATATAATTCCCTTAACATATTACATTTGTTACACTCATTATTCCATTTGGTCATTTATTTAAAATAAATATCTATTAGAGTGTAATTGTGTCCTATTTCGCCCTGCAATTACCACATTAAATATGCCAGAGTTCTCTTACTTATCTATTCAAGTAAACCTCATATTACTGTATGCTTACAAACAATGGATATAGTTGACACTTAATTGTTCCAACAATACATACAAACCGTGACACCCTTTGTATATCTAGTAGATACTTATGTTTGTTCATACAATATATGGTAACCTTGAGGCCCCTTTTCTACCATCTAGTATGACTCTTCCCTGTAGGGGACAGGAAGCACTAACATTGTCTATGATTAGTGGTAATGACGGATAATGGTAATGCCATTTGTCTCAATGGTCTGCATGACCATAGAAAAATTGTCCCAAGGTTAAGGCACTTATGAAAATCCACTTCCTAGCAATTCTCTGGTGACCTTCCATCAGGACGACATGGCTCGAGCCCAAACAACGGATTTTGAGCGATGCGAAAAATCTCTTTTTGGGTGAGATAGCCATGCCGTCCAGATGGACCCGCCCTCCTTTTCTATAGAAAAGGCCTTGGCAAGATCCCTCCCAAAACTACTATATCTGTAGCACCATGCTCAATGCTACAAGGAATAACCGCCATCTTCAATATGGCACCATCTAGATACTCAATAGTAGTATGGGAGAAAGGGTAACCTTGATACTGGCTCCCCTTCTATTTTGCCACTCTTCCCCCTCGAGGCAAAAACGGTATTCGGGGTGAAGATTGCTATGTGTCGTATCAAGATATACGTCCCCTGAACTATGCGATATCCTTAAGAGAAATTTCAAGGATATTCGCGCAAGGAGTTAGAATTCTGGAGACCTAAATGTAAATTCCCTGGGAATATCACTGTAGTCAAATATCCCTTAGGAAGCTACTTATAGGAACCTTCCATCAGGACGACATGGCTATCTCACCCAAAAATAGATTTTTCGCTTCGCTCAAAATCCGTTTTATGTCATACATGTTACTTTATGTTGGTCATTTATTGCCAATAAACTATCAATATGTATTTACGTCTTATTTCGCCTTACAATAGATTTTTAATAAAAATATAAGCCAGAGTTTTCTTACCCTAAATAAAACTGCATATACAGTGAACCCTCGCTACTTCGCGGTTCGACCATCGCGGATCCACCACTTCGCGGATTTTTTCCATAACCCATATATATACAGTAATATATATATATATATATATATATATATATATATGTATATATATATATATATATATATATATATATATATATATGTATGTATGCATGTATTTATGTATATATGTAGGTATGTATATGTGTATACATATAAATATATATATATACACACACACACACACACACATATATATATATATATATATATATATATATATATATATATATATATATATATATATATATATATATCTAAAGTAGGAAGATGTGATGTAGTTCTAAGGGAAAAGTATGGGAAATATGTCTGGGTAATAAGCAAAGCTCTACCTCCAGTTTGTTTCTACATTATGATCAGAGATAAATGTAAACAAAACATTGGTTGCCATTTTTTATCGTGCTTTTTAGCATGTTTAGGAAATGCATGATATAAAATCACCTTTAATATTTGTGCCTGTTTTAGTTTAGGGTACTGTAGTACATGCATTAAGTGTTCTTTACATTAAAGGGTAGTTTGTTAACAGTACTACGTACAAGGGAAGGTTTTAAAAGTCTGAATATACATGTTGAATAAATAGGTAAATATGGTGTCACTACTTCGCGGATTTTCACCTATCGCGGCCGCGACTGGAACCTATCTACCGCGATAAACGAGGGTTCACTGTATTTACTTATGAACAATATGTATAGCTAATACCTTTGTTCCTACATGAGATACAAACATTATCTAGTAATGTTTTGTTTCAATACGTTATACAAACTGCGCGATTCTTGTATAACTATCTAATACTATAGCCCAACACAATATACAAGTCGCAAGACTCCTTTCCTACGTCTAGTATGACTCTTCCCTGCAGGGGGTAAGAAGCACTAACACTGTTTATAATTAGCAGTAATGATGTATAACGGTAACGACATATGTCTCAATGGTCTGGATGACCATAGGAAAATTTGTTCCAAGGTTGAGGCACTTAAAAAAATCCACAGATACAGTACTTTCTAGCAAGTCTCTGGTAACCTTCCATCAGGACGACATGGCTTGAACCCAAAAAACGGATTTTGAGCGAAGCAAAAAATCTATTTTTGGGGCAGATGGCCATGTCGTCCTGATGGACCCGCCCTCCTTTTCTATAGAAAAGGCCTTGGCAGGATCCCTCCAAAAATTACTATATCTGTAGCACCATGCTCAATGCTACAAGGAATAAGCACCATCTTGGATACAGCGCCATCTAGATACTCAATATTAGTACGGGAGGAAGGGTACCTTGATAACGGCTCCCCTTCTATTTTTGCCACTTTCCCCCTCAAAGCGAAAACATTCGGGGTGAAGATTGCTGTGTGTTGTATCAAGATATACGTCCCCGGATATTATGCGATATCCTTATGAGAAATTTTAAGGATATTCGCGCCAGGAGTTAGAATTCTGGAGATCTAACAGTTAATTCTCTGGGAATATCACTATAGCCAAATACCCCTTAGAAAGCTACCTATAGGAACCTTCCATCAAGACGACATGGCCATCTCACCCAAAAATAGATTTTTCACTTCACTCAAAATCTGTTTTGTACCTTCTAATAACAAATTAGGAAGGTTTTTATCTGTTTTCTCAGACATAATTGATACATTGGCTGCTATGTCAACTTACATAAAAATTGGTTTATCATTTATGATTACTTCTACCATGATATGTTTCTTTGCATTTTTGTTGACAGAATTTATGCGAAATGCAAAATCAGTTTCTGACTCATTCTGATTATCATGAACATTTTCCGCATTATTCCCGACCAATAGTATCAACTGTAGCATTTATTTCCTTTGCGTACTGTTTAGGGAATCTACAAGCAGTTGTAAATTGACCCATCTTTCTAGAATTCTGGCATGTTTGTCCAGTAGCAGGGCATTTCTTTGCTTCGTATGCATGATAAGTTTTACCACACCTATAACACTTGGGTTTTTTCCTGTGTATAGGCCTGATTCTGATACAGTGATACCTCTGGATATGAAAGTTTCTGCTTACGAAAAATTCAGGATGCGAAAAGGGATTCGAAGATTTTTATGCCCCAGGATACGGATAAAATTTCAGAATACGAAAACCTTACGAGATCCCAACTCTTCGCCGAGAGTAATCTTAAAAAGCACGCGCCGCCAGACTTTGAACTTGGGTAGACTCACTCACAGCCTCCCGCTCACCCATTGGTTATCTCCCTACTCAGATGCTAGCTGACGCCATAAGATCCTGCTTTCCTATTGGTCGTCAACTATCCCAGCTTGCTTTTGCATGGGCGTTCATCTCTCTCTATCTTTTTTCGTTCCGACCGCGGTATCGTTAACAGACATTGTGTGCTTTGGCTTGTTTGACGTAGTGTTAAATACAGTACAATCGTACGCCACGTGTTATCGTTATCAAACATTCGTTACTGTGCACTGTACTGTATTAGTGTTTACTATACATAGTACTGTATATAACGTATGTAGTGTATTATATTACGTATTACTGTAGCCATGGGTCCCAAGAATGTTGCCGAAGGAAAGAAGACGACGACGATGCTCTCGATGGAGACGAAACTCGAAATCGTAAAAAAGTACAAGTCTGGCATGCGTTTAAGTGCGATCGCCAAGGAGTATGGCCGGAATCCATCTACGATAGGCACCATCTTGAAGCAGAAGGCGGCCATCAAAGCAGCGGCACCTTCTAAGGGCGACACTCTTTTCTCCAACAAGAGAACCCACGTGCATGACGAGATGGAGAGGCTGCTTCTTGTGTGGATCAAGGACAAAGAGATCTCAGGAGACACCATCACTGAGACTACAATTTGCCAGAAGGCCTCCGCCATCTTCGGTGATCTTGTGCGTGCTCAGGCCGAAGAAGGAGCAGGAGAAGGAACATCCCAGCAGGAACCCCCAGAGTTCAAGGCTTCTCGTGGGTGGTTCGAGAAGTTCAAGAAAAGGACTGGCATCCATTCAGGGGTACGGCATGGGGAGGCAGCCAGCTCGGACACGAAGGCCGCCGAAGCCTCTGTTAAAACGTTTGAAGAGTTGACTCTGCAGGAAGGCTACAGTTCGCAGTAAGTTTTCAATTGCGACGAAACTGGGCTTTTCTGGAAGAAAATGCCTCGTCGGACGTTCATCACGGCGGAGGAGAAGAGGCTACCCGGACATAAGCCTATGAAGGACAGGCTTACCCTTGCTTTTTGTGCAAACGCCAGTGGGGACTGCAAGATAAAGCCCCTGCTGGTGTACCATTCAGAAAATCCCCGAGCCTTCAAAGCCCACAAAGTCATCAAGGAGAACCTTCCCGTGATGTGGAAGGCGAATGCAAAAGCCTGGGTAACGAGGCAACTGTTCATTGATTGGGTGAATGTCTGCTTCGGTCCGACTGTCCGAAAATATTTGGAAGAAAAGCGCCTCCCTATGAAATGTCTGCTGGTGTTGGACAATGCTCCAGCTCACCCTCCTGGCCTCGAGGAATATCTTCTGGCCGAGTATTCCGTCATAAAGGTCCTGTATCTACCGCCTAACACCACCCCTCTCCTCCAGCCCATGGACCAGCAAGTTATTTCTAATTTAAAAAAATTGTACACGAAGCATCTCTTCAAGAGATGTTTCCAAGTCACAGAGAGTACAAACCTCACTCTGCGTGAATTTTGGAAAGATCACTTTAACATCGTGATATGCCTCAAACTCATCGATCTCGCTTGGCAGGAAGTTTCGAGGCGTACCCTAAACTCATCTTGGAGGAAGCTGTGGCCTGATGCTGTCTCTGCACGAGACTTCGAGGGGTTCTGGAAGCCTGGAGGAGAAGCCGAGATCGTTGACGATCCTGAACCAATTCAGCAGTCTGAGGTGGCGGACATCGTACATCTTGGTACGTCCATGGGGCTGGAAGTTAGCGCGGAGGATATAAATGAACTTATCGAGGAGCACCACGAGGAGTTGACGACGGACGACCTGAAGGAGTTGGAGACGATGCAAGTGAGTGATGTTCAAGAGCAGTTCTCTAGCGGTGATGAGGAGGATGTTGCACCTTTGAAAACAGCAGACATCAAGGAAATTCTTGCATGTTTCCATAAAATGGCAGACTACATCGAAAAGGAACATCCAGAAAAAGTTTATACCAACCGTGCGCTTCAACACTGCAATGACGTTTGCCTAACGCATTTTAGAAATGTGTTGAAAAGTAGGCAGAAACAAGCTTCAATGGATAGTTTCTTATTAAAGAGGCCAGCGGTATTAGTAGGCCAAGACGAAGGTGAAAGTAAAGAAAAGAAACAGAAAAGAGGAAGGGATGAAGAATTAGAAGGTGAAAGTAAAGAAAAGAAACAGAAAAAAGAAAGTGATGAAGACGTAGAAGGTGAAAGTAAAGAAAAGAAACAGAAAAAAGAAAGTGATGAAGAAGTAGAAGAGATTTAGAAAATATGAAAAACGTAGAGTTATAAAAAAGCAAAAAAAAAAAAAAAAAAATTCAATTTTAAGTTTTATGTTAGCGTCAAGTGTTAAAGTAATTTTTTCTTTCATTTTATAGATTTTCATACGTAATGTTAAGTGTTAATTATTTCTGCCATTTTTTTATTTTGTAAAGTTTAAGTGTTAATGTGTTAAGTGTGTAAATTACTGTACATAGTCTGTAACTTGTTACGTTTTCTGCCTTATGCCATCCTCCTCTGCCGCGACTTCGCTATCGGAAATCATCTCAATCAAAAGGTAAGTTTCAACTTTTTTGTTACACTTATTAACTGTAACCTTATTTTCAGAGTGTATAGGTATCAATCCTTAATTTAGGTGTACGTACAGGTAACAATACACCTTCACTGATCTAAATGCTTTACGTACATACAGTACCGTAACTTTTATACAGTAGTAAAGAAAACGGACCATTTTCTTTGGGCTTGGGGGGATAACTTGGCTATAACTACATTATTGAATAATCTCATAGTGGTTTCTGGAATGGATTAGGCTGTTTTTAACGGTTGTGTTGATTATTGAATGATAGAAATGGCTGCATTGCATGTTTATTACTACAGTTTAGCGTGTTTATGAAAGAAAAGGCGACTTTTTGTAAGGCTTGGAACGGATTAGGCTATTTACATGTAAAACGCAACTCAGGATACGAAAATATCAGGATACGAAACTGCATCCTGGACGGATTACTTTCGTATCCTGAGGCATCACTGTATTTATGAACATGACAAATTCGAAGATAATTTGTATTTTTCAAACCATACAAACCTTAGCTATTTACATTGGGTTTACCTTTTAGCGTAGCTGAAATGGCGAGCCATTAGAATTTAACAAGGGTGTATTACCCCCGCGCTAGTTAGCGGGGGGGTAGGGGAGTGGTAGCTAGCTACCCCTCCCCCCCACACACACCGGTGAATGCTTCACTTTCACTTAGAGGTAGGACTTGTCTTGGGGGACAGGGCTGGCGGGCAAATATATGTAAATAGCTAAGGTTTGTATGGTTAGGAAAAATACAAATTATCTTCGAATTTGTCATTTGTTCCATAACCGAAATACAAACCACGCTATTTACATTGGGTGACTTACCCCTTAGGAAGGGTGGAAAGTCCCCAGCCATACTGGCTTTGGCTTTACCCGGGGACTCAGAATCAGAGTGAGTCGCACTCGAGAAAAGGAGTTCCTGCACCTCACAAGTTCCTTGCTCCGCAAGGAACCGTATGGCCTACATAAGCTTGTGTGTGAAGGAAGAAGTGTGACCCGTCCTAGGCAGTTGACCTGGAGTTCCAGAAGGTGCGCAGGTGCATCAGGAAGGTGAGCGCTGAAGCAAGCTGTTAATAAGGCGATCCTTGACTGACAGAAATAACCGTTGGCGACCATTGGTGCGTGGCAGAAAAAGGCGCGCAGATGTGCGCTGGCGACTGAAGAAAGCTGGCGCACAGAAGGACAGAAGTAAAGGTGAGCGCTGGCGAGCAGGAGGAAGATCTACGGCAAGACTCAGCTAACGAAGATCGTGGTCCACAGCAGGCGAGCGCTAGATCGCTACTGATGGTGTCCAGGGGAACTGACACGCGTGGCAGAACGATGGCGATCGTTGACGCGTAGGAGATCGCTGACGAGCAGGCGAATGTTGACGCGTCTATGGTCGCTGGCGAGCAGAAGGCAACGCGTGGAAGCCTGTGCGTAGAAGAAGAGTCCTTGTCCAAGATCTGAACCGAAGTTCTAGATCACGAGGGCGAACGTGGGCGCGTAACAGGAACCAACAGGAACAGCAGAGATGATCGTCATGAGAGCGCTGACGAACAGGAGAGTGCTGGGGAACAGGAGAGCACTAGCGATCAGGAAAGCGCTGATGAGCAGGAGAGCGCCTGTGCGCTAACACTGAGCAGGAGAGCGCCTGTGCGCTAACACTGAACAGGAGAGAACACAGCAGAAGGGCGCGCAGGGGAACCCTGACACGCAAGGGAAGAACCCCCGTGGGAGGCAACCCTTTGCCCCGAAGGGATTGTTGTCCGTCGGGAGACTGATGTCCGTCGGAAGACCGTTGTCTGTCCGTCGGGAGACTGATGTCCGTCGGAAGACCGTTGTCCGTCGGGAAGACCGTTGCCCGTCGGAAGACGAGGCCAGACTGCTGTCCATCTGCACCAGGGGTGGAAGATCAAGAAGAAGGAGTTGTAGGCTGCATACGGAGATTCAAAAAGGCGCCTCTTAGCACCCTTATAGGGAGATGGGAGGCCCTTACGACGTAGCGGACGGTGAGCCTTACGGCGAAGGAAGCCAACAGCAACAACAGCAGAAGAGTCCTCCGAAGAGGAGTTTTTATGAGTGTACTCTCTCGCGAACGAAAGAGAAACACTTCGTAGAAGAGACGGGTCAGCCAGTGACCTAAAAGGAGCAATCCTCCGAAGAGGGGCTCCTACAATTGCCCAGCCCCTTGAACGTAAGTGCAGGTGCGACCGCTCAGCACCAAGAGCATAGTCGCACGAAAAAAAGGCAAGAGAAGAACCCCCAAAAAGGGTAAAAACTCAAGCCTGGACAGGAAAAACCTTCCCTCGGAAGGAAAGTTACCCACCCAAGGAGGCAAGCCTCCTGAGTGTTCTAAAATGAACTGGAGAGCTGTCAATCGTCACGGGAGTACTTCCAGAAGAAGGAGACACGCCCCTGACGAAGATCTATAGGGGAGGCAGCAACAGCCGAATCCCCAGGCCTCAACAAGACAGCTCACTCCGTCGACACATTACTGAAACGAACTAGATCGGTAAATGTAAAAAAAAAAATAAAAAAAAAATCATTAGTTAACATTCATTCCCCCGGGAAGGCTCCGAAGAGGAATCCCGAGGGAAAGGAACACAAGAATTACACAACATGCACGTGCCCTCACAACCACTTACACTCACGGAAGGAGAGCTGTAACCAACACAGAATTATAACAATTATAATTATGTAACTATGTAATTTAAAAATGAATGAACACTAAAGAAAGAACGAAAACTCCAAAAGGAATCGTTCTACAAAGCTGAAAAATCAACAAATACAATTAGATTCATAAACTAATTAAGACAAAACGTACGGCGTAGCAACCCCCCCCACACGGGAAGGAAGCTACAAAGGCGTAGTAAGTAACGTAGTAAAAGGGTGAACGAGCTCAAGAGAGAGAGAGAGAAAGACCGAAGTCAAACTCGATCGCGACCCATGAAACTACACCATGGTGGCCTAACTGCCGAGGGCTCCACGGAGATATCGTACACTACACACACAAGCACAAACTCTGAAAAGGAAACTTACTGATTTCTATACTCAAATATATAAATAAACATGAGAAAATGTTTACATATATATTGAGTAAAATAAAAGTAAGTGATTAAGTAAAGACAAAACAACAATGGCTGCCAAGCGAGGACAAAGACAGAGACGTCTGTCCATGTCCGAGCCAAAAGTGAAAGTGAAGCATTCACCGGTGTGTGAGGGGGGGAGGGGTAGCTAGCTACCACTCCCCTACCCCCCTACTAACTAGCGCGGGGGTAATACACCCTCGTTAAATTCTAATGGCTTGCCATTTCAGCTATGCTAAAAGGTAAACCCAATGTAAATAGCGTGGTTTGTATTTCGGTTACGGAACAAATTAGTGTTAGGTACTTTTCCATTACTGGTCTTTGACATATTCCTTCTCTGATTTTCATTGCTTTTCCACTTGGAACCTATTTTAGTAATTTTAGAATTTTCCATTCTATTGCTTGTAGAACTACCTATTATGTTACTTTGCCTATTTGAAGTTTCTAAAACTCTGCCTGTTATCAATACCTTTTCTAATGTTAAATCTTTGTCTTGCAAAAACTTCTTTCTTAGCTCTTGTGATGTGCAATAACTTGATCTATGATAACATTTTCTAACTCTAGAAATTGACATGAAACAGCTAAATTCCTTAGTCTAGTCACAAATGCATCTAACCTTTCATTTTCTTTCTATGTCAGTGCTGTAAATTGATACCTTTCAAAAAATTTATTGACCTGAGGAGCAAAATATGTGGTAAGAGCCTTAATTGCAGCTTCACTTGTGTCATCTGTAGGCTGCAATGTCTTAAACACTTCCCGAACTTCTCTACCTGCTGTATGAAGTAATAATGCCTTCTTTTGGGAATCCTTCATATTCCCTAATGCTTCAAAATAAATCTTAAATTCCACACACCACTGTTGCCATCGTGTTGCAACAGAATTGGGTTCAGCTGTGATGCTAAATTGTTCAGGATGTTCAATGTCAAAAGGCATTTTGAGTGCTTACCTTGCTTGGGTTAGGCTACTGTTCTAATGTCACCTTGTAACTTCCTACTTTTTTTGTATTCTACCCAACTTCTCGTCACCCTGTCGTCGCCAATATTATGATTGGTTGCAGATTGTCTGGTGATTTCAGCCTATTACTCACCTGTAAATAAGTGAATAATTATTAGTAATTATCCATGAATTAGTGATGTTTTTGTCCCTTCCGATGTCGCCAAATTTTCTCGGTGGGGTTTAATGATACGTTGGTATTCTTAAAATACATTTAATGGACTTATGATTACACTGCTCTGTAACTCTGGGCTTCTAACAACCAACTCCCAACTGAGCATCGAACGTCTCATAAACTAATCTCAAAAACCAAAACATAAAGACGCCCCCTCACTCGTCGCCGCCAACGGGTCTCCCATACAGTGTTATGGGACAAGGGTCCTCAGGATATCTATCATGGGCCGTTCGTATTCCTGGCCCTTCGCCATCGCTGAAGTCAGTCGTCCCCTCTTCGGTGCAGATTTCCTCAGTCACCACGGACTACTCATTGACGTTGCGGGGAAACGTCTCATCTACACAGGAACCTGCCGGTTCCACGCCCTAAGAGCCAGCCCAGCCACAATGTCCGTATCCGCTGTAATGACGCAGCCCTATGCCGACCTTCTGCAGGAATTTCCTGATGTTTTTAAGCCTGAGCTCCGATACTCGCCGGGATCCCCCTCCAAGCACGGGATCTACCACCACATCACGACAACGGGACCTCCTACTCACGCCAAATTCCACCGCCTCCCGCCCCAGAAGCTGAGGGACGCCAAACGCGCCTTTGAGGACATGGAACGCATGGGTATCTGTAAGAAAGCATCGAGCCCCTGGGCATCTCCCCTACACATGGTAAAGAAGCCTGACGGGACCTGGAGACCTCGCGGCTACTACAGGCGCCTCAACCTCATCACAACGCCTGACCACTACCCTCTGCCCAACATGCAGGACCTGACGAATGCGTTGCATGGCGCAAAACACTTCACCAAGATGGACCTTCTCAAGTCGTACTTCCAGGTCCCTGTATTTCCAGAGGACATTCCGAAGACTGCCATCGTGACACCGTTCGGATCCTACACCTTCGCATACTCTACCTTCGGTCTACGCAATGCGGGGGCGACCTTCCGCCTAATGGATAACATCCTAGGCGACCTTCCAACGCCTAATGGATAGCATTCTAGGCGACCTACCATTCTGCGTCTTCTACGTCGAAGACATCCTTATATTCTCAAGGACCAAGGAGGGACACCGGAGGCACGTACGCACCGTTCTCAAACGCCTGCAGGAGAATGGCCTGGTTGTACGTTTTGATAAATGGATGTTCGAGCCTGAAGAAGTGGACTTTCTCGGTCATCGCGTGTCCTCGAGTGGGGTAAAACCCATGACAACCAAGGTGGACGCCATCATTAAGTTCCCGACACCTACGACCACACGCCAACTTCAGGAGTTCCTGGGGATGGTCAATTACTACAGGCGCTTCATCCCCAACATCGCACAGACCCTGAACCCCCTCGACGACGTCCTGAAAGGAAAGGCGAAGAATGAATGAATGAATGATTTAAAGCTTTCAGGCATCCTGACATCTAAGGTCATTGACGCCGGTAACATTTAATTTATGTACAGTATACAAAAATAAAAAATGAGATAAAATAAAAAATTAAAGAGTATTCAATTAAAATCATAAAAATTGAATGTCATAAAAGTTAAATATTTTTCAGAAGACCTGCTTCTGAAAGAAATCTAAAAATGCCACTTGCATGGTAGGACACATCATTTCCAAGAATCTTGGCAAGGATGAACCTGCCACCCTCACCTCGAGGCTCAAACAAATATCTATTCCGCAAGTTGTTATAATTGGGGCATTCGGTCAACAAATGCCTTACTGTTAGAGGTACTAAACAGTTGTCACAATACGGTTGGTGTTGGCCCTTCAGCAGAAACTCATGTGTCAACCGAGTGTGACCAATACGGAGACGACAAAGAGACGTCTCCCATTTTCGGGGCATCATATTATACCTCCAAGGAGATATAACATTTGTTACCTCTCGCATTTTATTCCCATCTAGGCTATCCCATTGCTGTTGCCATTTATTGCAAAACAATTTCTTGATGTCAGGTAAGAAATCATTACAGGCAATGGGATACCTTCTTGGCAGCAACTCGGATGCAGCATTCTTAGCCAGTAAATCTGCCTTCTCATTCCCACACACACCTACATGTGCTGGAACCCAACAAAAGTGAACTGTTATACCTCTCCGTCCAATAATAAAAAGCCATTCTAAAATATGTTATTTTGATAATAAAATAAATTTTTGAATATACTTACCCGGTGATTATAATAGCTGCAACTCTGTTGCTCGACAGAAAAACTCTAAGGAAAAAATTCGCCAGCGATCGCTACACAGGTAGGGGGTGTACTTCAACAGCGCCATCTGTCGTCCAGATACCCAGTACTCATTGTAAACAAAGAACTCAATTTTCTCCTCGGTCCACTGCGTCTCTATTGGGGAGGAAGGGAGGGTCCTTTAATTTATAATCACCGGGTAAGTATATTCAAAAATTTATTTTATTATCAAAATAACATTTTTCAATATTTAACTTAGCCGGTGATTATAATAGCTGATTCACACCCAGGGGGGTGGGTAGAGACCAGCAAAATATGTTTACATCATTATGAGCTAAGAATTTTTATTTCATTTTAGAAGTTATCAAAATAACAAAAACAAAAAAATAGGTACCTGGTAAGGAAGTCGACTTGAACAATTACTCTGCCTTTTTAAGTACGTCTTCCTTACGGAGCCTCGCGATCCTCTTAGGATGCTGAGCGACCCCTAGGATCTGAAGTATGAAGGGTTGCAACCCATACAACAGGACCTCATCAAAACCTCTAATCTAGGCGCTTCTCAAGAAAAGAATTTGACCACCCACCAAATCAACCAGGATGCGAAAGGCTTCTTAGCCTTCCGGACAACCCAAAAACAACAATAAAAACATTTCAAGAGAAAGATTAAAAAGGTTATGGAATTAGGGAATTGTAGTGGTTGAGCCCTCACCCACTACTGCACTCGCTGCTACGAATGGTCCCAGAGTGTAGCAGTCCTCGTAAAGAGACTGGACATCCTTAAGATAAAAAGACGCGAACACTGACTTGCTTCTCCAATAGGTTGCGTCCATTATACTTCGCAGAGATCTATTTTGTTTAAAGGCCACGGAAGTTGCGACAGCTCTAACTTCATGTGTCCTTACCTTCAGCAAAGCTTGGTCTTCCTCACTCAGATGTGAATGAGCTTCTCGTATTAACAGTCTGATAAAATAGGATAAAGCATTCTTTGACATAGGCAAAGATGGTTTCTTAACTGAACACCATAAAGCTTCTGACTGGCCTCGTAAAGGTTTAGTTCGTCTTAAATAGAACTTAAGAGCTCTCACAGGGCATAAGACTCTTTCTAGTTCATTTCCAACCATATTCGATAGGCTTGGAATATCGAACGATTTCGGCCAAGGACGAGAAGGTAGCTCGTTTTTGGCTAGAAAACCAAGTTGTAGAGAACATGTAGCCGTTTCAGATGAAAATCCGATGTTCCTGCTGAAGGCGTGAATCTCACTGACTCTTTTAGCTGTGGCTAAGCAAACCAGGAAAAGTGTCTTTAAGGTGAGATCTTTAAGGGAGGCTGATTGTAGCGGCTCGAACCTTTCTGACATGAGGAATCTTAGTACCACGTCTAAATTCCAACCAGGTGTAGCCAAACGACGCTCCTTCGTGGTCTCAAAAGACTTAAGGAGGTCCTGTAGATCTTTATTGTTGGAAAGATCTAAGCCTCTGTGACGGAAGACTGATGCCAACATGCTTCTGTAACCCTTGATAGTGGGAGCTGAAAGAGATCGTTCTTTCCTCAGGTATAAAAGGAAGTCAGCTATTTGAGTTACAGAGGTACTGGTCGAGGATACAGATACTGACTTGCACCAGTTTCGGAAGACTTCCCACTTCGATTGGTAGACTCTAAGGGTGGATGTCCTCCTTGCTCTAGCAATCGCCCTGGCTGCCTCCTTCGAAAAGCCTCTAGCTCTCGAGAGTCTTTCGATAGTCTGAAGGCAGTCAGACGAAGAGCGTGGAGGCCTTGGTGTACCTTCTTTACGTGTGGCTGACGTAGAAGGTCCACCCTTAGAGGAAGAGTTCTGGGAACGTCCACTAGCCATCGAAGTACCTCGGTGAACCATTCTCTCGCGGGCCAGTGGGGAGCAACTAACGTCAACCTTGTCCCTTCGTGAGAGGCGAACTTCTGCAGTACCTTGTTGACAATCTTGAACGGAGGGAATGCATATAGGTCTAGATGTGACCAATCTAGGAGAAAGGCATCTATATGAACTGCTGCTGGGTCCGGGATTGGTGAGCAATATATTGGGAGCCTCTTGGTCATCGAGGTTGCGAAGAGATCTATGGTTGGCTGGCCCCATGTGGCCCAAAGTCTCTTGCACACATCCTTGTGGAGGGTCCATTCTGTTGGAATGATTTGTCCCTTCCGACTAAGACAATCTGCCATGACATTCAAGTTGCCTTGGATGAACCTCGTTACTAGCGAAATGTTTTGACCTTTTGACCAGGTGAGGAGGTCCCTTGCGATCTCGTACAACGTCATAGAGTGGGTCCCTCCTTGCTTGGAGATGTGCGCCAAAGCCGTGGTGTTGTCCGAGTTCACCTCCACCACTTTGCCTTGAAGGAGAGACTTGAAGCTTTTCAAGGCCAGATGAACTGCCAGTAGCTCCTTGCAGTTGATATGCATTGTCCTTTGACTCGAGTTCCAAATTCCCGAGCATTCCCGACCGTATAATGTCGCGCCCCAGCCTATGTCCGATGCGTCCGAGAAGAGAACGTGGTTGGGAGTCTGAACAGCCAGGGGCAGACCCTCTCTGAGGCTGATACTGTCCTTCCACCATGTCAGGCAAGACTTCATCTTCTCGGAAATGGGGATCGAGACCGCTTCTAGCGTCTTGTCCTTTTTCCAGTAAAAAGCTAGGTGATATTGAAGAGGACGGAGGTGTAGTCTTCCTAACGACACAAACTGTTCCAGGGATGATAGGGTCCCTATCAGACTCATCCACTGCCTGACTGAACATCGTTCCTTCTTCAGCATGTTCTGGATGCATAACTGGGCTTGGCTTGTTCTGGGGGCCGACGGAAAAGCCCGAAAAGCTAGACTGTGAATCTCCATCCCTAAATACACAATAGTTTGGGATGGGACCACTTGAGACTTTTCCAAATTGACAAGGAGACCCAATTCCTTGGTCAGATCTAGAGTCCACTTTAGATCGTTCAGACAGCGACGACTGGAAGAAGCTCTTAGAAGCCAGTCGTCCAAATAGAGGGAGGCTCGGATGTCCGCTAAATGAAGGAATTTGGCTACATTCCTCATCAGCCTCGTAAACACAAGAGGAGCTGTGCTTAGGCCAAAGCACAGGGCTTGAAACTGGTAGACAACCTTTTCATAAACAAATCTCAGAAAAGGTTGGGAGTCTGGGTGGATGGGGACGTGGAAGTATGCGTCCCTTAGGTCTAAAGAGACCATCCAGTCTTCCCTTCTGACCGCTGCTAGAACGGACTTTGTGGTCTCCATGGAGAACGTCTGCTTTGTGACAAAGGCATTCAGCGCACTGACGTCTAGCACCGGCCTCCACCCTCCTGTCTTCTTTGACACTAAGAAGAGACGGTTGTAGAAGCCCGGGGTTTGATGGTCCAGGACTTTGACTACCGCTCCCTTTTCTAGTAAGAGAGACACTTCCTGTTTCAATGCTCGTCTCTTGTCTTCCTCTCTGTACCTGGGAGAGAGATCGATGGGAGACGTTGCTAGAGGGGGTTTTCGTACAAACGGGATCTTGTACCCCTCTCTGAGCAACTTCACAGATTGTGCATCTGCGCCTCTCTTCTCCCAGGTCTGCCAGAAGTTCTTGAGTCTGGCTCCCACTGCTGTCTGAAGAAGCTGGCAGTCAGACTCTGCCCTTAAAGGACTTGGTTCCTTTCTTCTTTCCACGTCTCCCTTCGGCACAACACCTCCTCTGCTGGAGGCTCTGCCACGAAAGGGCGGAATAAATCGGGACGCTGGAGTGTCCATCCTTGGTCTAGCTGACAAGGTAGGCAAAGGGGTGGCTTTGCGAGCAGAGGACGCAACCAGATCGTGAGTATCCTTCTGTATCAAAGAAGCAGCAATCTCCTTAATCAGGTCCTCTGGAAAGAGGCACTTGGAAAGAGGAGCAAACAGAAGTCCGGATCTTTGGCAAGGTGTAACTCCAGCTGACAGGAAAGAGCAAAGGTTCTCACGCTTCTTAAGGACTCCGGACACGAAAGATGCAGCAAGCTCATTAGATCCGTCACGTACGGCCTTGTCCATGCAGGACATGATGAGCAAGGAAGTCTCCTTCTCTGTCGGAGAGATCTTTCTGCTTAGAGCTCCCAGACACCAGTCTAAAAAGTTGAAGACCTCGAAGGCTCTAAATATACCTTTCAAAAGGTGGTCCAGGTCCGAAGATGACCAACATATCTTTGAGCGTCTCATGGCTAGCCGGCGGGGAGAGTCTACAAGACTTGAGAAGTCGCCCTGGGCAGAGGCAGGAACTCCCAAGCCGAGAACTTCTCCCGTGGCATACCAGACGCTCGATCTAGAAGAGAGTCTAGCAGGGGGAAACGTAAAGGCTGTCTTCCCTAGACTCTTTTTGGACTGCATCCATTCTCCTATCACTCGTAAAGCTCTCTAGTAAAGGCAGGCGTGGATGACGGCATACCTAAAACAAACTCTGACGGAGGAGAGCGCGGAGCCACAGACACAAACTGGTCCGGAAACATCTCTTTGAACAGTGCTAAAACCTTCCTAAAGTCCAAAGAGGGTTGCGTAGACTTAGGCTCGTCAAGATCTGAATGTGGTTCATTTACGTGTGCAGCACCATCATCCTCAGAAAGTTCCTCATCCGAGTATTGAGGAGGAAGCGGCAATGGAGTAGGTAACGGCTGGTTAGCCGAGTCCTGTCGCACGGGTGCATGCGTGACTGAGCCGGACGCAACGTCATGGAACTGTTGCCCAGTCTGTGAGCTGGCAACAACCATAGCAGCGCGGGGACGCACTATGTCTACTCCAGACTGTCTAGCCTGATGTGGGTGAGCAGTGGCAACCACACTGGGTTGCGGAGGTTGACGCACCGCGTCAAAACAAAACAACTCTGACGGTTGTTGTACCTCACGAACGTCAACGGAAGGCTCCGTGCGTCGCTGAACGTCAACATGCGGCTGGCAGGGCACACTGGAACGCATGGGTGGCGGAACTCTCTCAACTGGAGTGCGCAAGAAGGTCGCCTCAGCGTCCACAGGACGCACAACCGAGCGTGTGGGTGGTTGTAGGCAAGATGCTGTACTAGCTGGTGCAGCAGCAACCTTCTCCGCACGCAAGTCCTGCATCAGAGACGTTAATTGGGACTGCATGTCTTGCAGTAAAGACCACTTAGGGTCTGCAGGAGCAGGTGCGGCGACAGACGGTGTAACTGTCTGAGGCGGTACCGCTTTGCCTCTCTTAGGAGGTGAGCAGTCATCGGAAGACTGCAGCGAGTCCGAACTGACCCAGTGGCTACAGCTGGGCCGTTGGACTTGCGCGGAAGGGACCGACTTGCGCTTTAATGGTCGTGAGACCTTGGTCCATTGTTTCTTGCGAGAAACACCTTCCGAAGACGAGGAATAAATGGGCTCTCTCGTCTTTGTGCGGCAGGGGCGATCTTGGGAAGATGCGCCCGATACCACGGAGGGAACGTCTGTTCGCTGATTAAAGCCTCTCGAACCCATTGGTCGTACGACATTGCTTCTCCCCTGGACTTGGGAACTTGCAAGAGGTCCCGGACTAGGAGGACGACAGGCACGAACAGACGAACCCTCAAGCGCAACACTATCCACAACACTATCACTCACTTTAACACTTCCCACTGCACTTTTACACTTCAGCAACTTGACATCCGCCATGATCTGGTTACGGTCACTAGCCAGGGACTCAACTCTCTCACCCAGAGCTTGGATGGCACGCATCATATCAGCCATCGAAGGTTCCTGAGTGCCAGAAGGGGGATTAGGAGCAACCACTACAGGGGAAGGAATAGGTTGTGGGGCATGAGGAGAGGAAATGTCAATAGAACGAGAGGAACTTCTCCTAACTCTATCTCTCTCTAGCCTACGTGTATACTTTTGGAATTCGATAAAATCGAATTCCGAAAGCCCAACGCACTCCTCACATCGATCTTCCAATTGACAGGTTTTATCCCGACAATTGGAACAAACAGTGTGAGGGTCGATAGAGGCCTTCGGAAGACGCCTTGAACAGTCCCTAGCATTACACTTCCTAAATTTTGGGACTTGTGAAGGGTCAGCCATTTTGAATTGGTCAAAGGGGAATTCAAAAACTATCCAAAGTCATCAACAAATAATCCGATATCAAAAAAAGAATGCAAGGATTTTTGAAGAGAAAGCCTGCACAGCAAAAGCTCAAAACTAGAATAGTGTACTTCACCAAATAGTTGTGAAAACAAATCCAGTTAGCAACAGCGAATTAGTAGGTCTTGCCGGTAGCACGACAGAGAGAAAATTGAGTTCTTTGTTTACAATGAGTACTGGGTATCTGGACGACAGATGGCGCTGTTGAAGTACACCCCCTACCTGAGTAGCGATCGCTGGCGAATTTTTTCCTTAGAGTTTTTCTGTCGAGCAACAGAGTTGCAGCTATTATAATCACCGGCTAAGTTAAATATTGAAAACTTTAAAACTAGAGGGTTATTAGAATTAAAAACTTCTATAGCTTGAAGGATATTCCTTGCGTCACTAAAAATTGTAAAATTACCCTCCTTCTCCAATGCTATTTTCTCAATAGCGGTTAATATGCCATTCAGTTCCGCAGTAAATATGGAAGCGGTCAGAGGAAGTGCACCTCTACAATTAAAACTATTACTATGTACCCCAAATCCAACGCCAGCATCAGATTTGGAGCTATCAGTATAGATAAAAGTTGATCCTCTATGTTCTTTAACATGTTCATTAAAAAGAGACCTGGCTTCTAGGTCTGACATATTCTTCTTATCTCCTATAAAATATTTACAAAAAGATATCTCTGGTAACTTCCATGGAGGCGTTGATGATACCTTGAATGGAAGTACCTTACATCTAATTATATCCAGACTGTTTAATAATTGTTTCACCCGAAAGCCATAGGGTTGAGGAGATTTTGGGTGCATTTCAAAGTATGTTGGGTGCCTTACAAGGCTTGCAGTCTGGAAGGCTAAAGAATTAGGGAGTCTTTGCAATCTAAACCAATACCGAAGAATAGAAGACATCCGGTAAAGGTCTAGTGGTAACTCTCCAGCATCAACAAGGAGACTTGGGATAGGTGATGTTCTGAATGCTCCCGTGGACAATCTAATACCTGCATGATGTATTGAATCTAATATTTTCAACCGGCTTGGGGTGGCTGGAGAGTACCTCACAACCATAACTAATTTTGGAAAAAATCAAGGCCTTGTATAATTTTAAAATAGTATTGCGGTCTGCCCCCCATGATGTATGGGACAATACTTTTAAAATATTCAGAGCTTCAACACATTTAGCTTTTAGCGCTTTTAGGTGAGAAACCCATGTAAGTCTACAGTCAAATATCAAACCTAAAAATTTGTTTCCAATACACATGGGATCCGTTGACCTTTAATGTATATATCCGGGTCCGGATGTGCTCCCCGGATACGACAGAAATGTACGATAGTAGTTTTACTTGTCGAGAACTTAAATCCATTCATATCGGCCCACTGGATAATTTTGTCAATCGAGAGCTGTAGTTTTCTCTCAACCGTTGCCATTCTGGCTCCAGCAAATGATATGGAGAGATCATCCACAAATAATGTTGAGAGAACATCCTGGGGAATGGCTGAGGATATCCCATTAATTGCTAGTGCAAAAAGGGTTACACTCAGCACACTACCCTGAGGAACTCCTTCTTCCTGGCACTTACTCTCTGATAGAGCTTCCCCAACTCTCACTTGAAAAACTCTATGTGAAAGAAATGCCTGAATAAATAGTGGCAGCTCTCCTCTCAATACGATTTCATGAATGGTTTTAAGTATACCATATCTCCATGTGGTATCATATGCCTTTTCAAGGTCAAAAAATACTGTAACATGGTGCTGTTTGGAAGCAAAGGCTTCACAAATAGAAGACTCAAGTCGTATCAACACATCAGTCGTTGAGTGCATTTTTCTGAATCCACATTGAATCGGTGATAAAATACCTTTCTTTTCAAGGTACCATATCAGCCTTGCATTGACCATCTTCTCCATGATTTTACATAAGATGTCAATGCAATAGGACAATAGTTTGCTGCTAAAAACTTGTCTTTACCGGGTTTTAAAAAGGCTAAAATAATGGCTAGTTCCCAAACACTTGGGTAACTATGATCATGCCATATTCTATTAATAATGCTTAAAATAAATAGCTTTGTATTAAAATGTACATGTTTAATCATTGCATATGGAATTCCATCGGGTCCAGGGGCTGTATCGTTGCAATGAGCTAGTGCGGAATCAAATTCTCTTTCAGTGAAAGGAGAATTATAAGACTCTTCCCTTCTTGTTCCAAAATCTAAAGTTTTCTTTACTTCAACGCTCCTATACTGGTGACCAGGGGCTCCTACACACTTGCTGGATACATTTGAAAAATGACTAGCCAGGGAATTGCTAACATCATTTGCTTCAGTTACATACTGACCACTCACCTTCAACACTGGTGGTGGGTTGGGGGTGAATTTGCCAGCTATCTTTTTTACTTTCCTCCACACAGCAGATGGTGGTGTTCTACTGTTAATGAAGGAAACAAAAGACATCCATGACTGGCGCCTTGCTTCTTTCATGGCACGACGGGACTGTGCTCTACATTTCTTGTACATAATTAAATTCTCATCAGTTCGGAGTCTACGCAATCGTGTTAGAGATCTTCTTGTGGCTCTGTGGAGGGCAGTTAGTTCTGAAGACCACCACGGGACTGGTCGTCGTTTGAATAACCCTGTTGTTTTGGGAATTGAATTGACTCCTGCTGTATGGAGAGTTCCATTCAGTAAGTCTATGGCATCATCGATATTTTCAACCTGTTCAGCATCCCCCTCAATTTCGCTTAGCTCACGAAACTTTTCCCAGTCCGCCTTGTCAAGATTCCATCGTGGCGATCTCTGTAAAGGTGGACCATTGTTGGTGTTTATAATGATTGGTGCAGGATCACTAGTATGCCAATCATCTAATGTCCTCCGATCAAAATCAAGAAGACAGTTAGAGCTTGCAATTGAAAGGTCAATGCATGACAAGGTACCTGTCTGAACATGGAAGTGTGTGGGCTCTCCTGTATTAAGGAGTCCCACATCCTCATTCTCCACAATTGATGAGATAATATTGCCCCTTGTGTTTGCTAGGATATCACCCCATAAGGGATGTCTACCATTCATATCTCCCAGTAAGAGAAATGGTTGAGGGAGTTGTTGAATGACCTCTGCTAAGTCATCATATAAAATAATATCATTTGGAGGTAAGTACAGAGAGCAAATTGTATATTTTCTCCCTATATCAATTTGTACAACAACTGCCTGCAGGGTTGTACGTATAGACATAGGTATTTGGGGAACATCTCGACGAATGTATACAAGACTTCCGCCATGGCTCCCTGCTTGTTGATTATATGGTGTTCTATAGCTAACATACTCTCGAGGACTAGGAGTGTTAGAATCAAGCATACTTTCCTGTAGACATACAATTATGGGGGAATGCTCATGAATTAGGAGCTTAAGTTCTTCATATTTCGCCCTCAAACCCTGACAGTTCCATTGCAAAATGGAGGAGAAAACTATGGATTATTTCTGGAAGACATCTTGGATGAGGTCTTCCCATTAGCAGTTTTTAATCTAACATTATTACCTGTGGGTTTCTTCAGAGGTGGTCTTGTTATAATGGGTTTTATGTGTTTTTCTTTGTATCCTTTTGATCTATTTGTTGAGGTGGATGGTGGACCTCAACTTGAATTTCTGATTTATTCAGTTTATCTTCTGGTCCATTAGAAACATCAAATTTATTTGATGTCATAACCTTGACGTTTCTAATGGAGGGTGGAGAGAGAGATGGAGGTCTCTCTCTTTTCCTATTTATCAGTGGTGAGGATTTACCAGGTTTTTGCACCTTCCCTACCACAGGTGCACCTGGTAACTTTGTTTCGGGTGGAACTTCCATCAAATCAGGCAAGGACATGGCCTGAGAGAGGTTAGTACTATTGTTGGTAATGGGGGATGAAGTTTGTATAAAAGTGGGCAGTGTTGCAGTTTTAATACACAGTGGTAAAGCCTTGGAAGGCAATATGCTTACCTTGTCACGTAAAACTCTACTATCATTAGATGATGTATTTCCTTTTTGGGAATTACTGGCAGCACTATGTGGGTTCGATGTCTCCTGTGGTATATTTTCTCTTGATTTCAGTGCATTTGCATAGCTGTTTGGTTTTTTCAGTAGTCTTTTGGCATGTCCTACACTTATGTGTTTTACACTGGATTTGTTGAGGGCTGCTTCTTCAAACTTATAAATCTCGCAGCTACTGTCAGTGGATTTACGGTTTGAATTGCAATTCAAACAGCTGGGCTCAAGTGTACACTCTCCATGATAGGGACTGGCACAGATGCTACACATTTTTTCATTTTTACAAACTTTAGAAGGATGTCCAAATTTGAAACATTTGAAGCATTGTAAGGGCTTTTGTTTAAAATGATATTTTCATAATAAAATAAATTTTTGAATATACTTACCCGCTGGTTATATAAAAGAGCTGAAGTCCCTGACGCCAGGGCAGAAATTCAAATCTCGCGCTATCGAAAATACGCCAGGTGTACCAACCGCACCCTAGCGGTAGAACAGGTGGAACTACACACCAACTCCAGTTCTTCCATGCCTCATAGCCATACCATAGGTAGTCTCTAGAGGGGAGGAGGGTGGTTGTTAAATTTATATAACCAGCGGGTAAGTATATTCAAAAACTTATTTTATGAAAATATCATTTTTAAATATAAAACTTACCCGCTGGTTATATAAAAGAGCTGATTGACACCCCTTGGTGGCGGGTCAGAGACAGCTACATATAGAAAATTCACTTAAGGGTTACATACAATAAACTTAAGCAGTTCTCACCTGATAAGGAAGCTGACAGCAATGATACTCTGCCTCATTTCGTCCGCTATCCTTAAGAGATCCAGTAATCCACTCGGGCTGAAAATCTCTAGGAGCTGTCAAACGGTACAAACACCTATAACATGACAGAACCTCAACCAATACCCTTGTTCCGGGTGCACTCAAGGAACAAATTGACCACCTAGCCAAATCAAAGATTGCGGAAGACTGACGCCCAATCTCCACAAACAACCATAACAAACGAGTTCCAAGAGATAGAAAAGGGGTATTAGGAAAAAAGGGAACGTAGTGGTAGATCATTCACCTACTATCGCATTAGCCGCTATAAAAGGACCCAACGTAAAAAAGTCCTCATAGCGAGTCTGAACATTCTTCAAATAATGGGATGCAAAAACAGACTTACTTCTCCAAAATGTTGTATCCATCAGACTTTGCAGAGAACGGTTCTGTTTAAAGGCCACTGAAGTCGCTACCGCTCTGACTTCATGTGTCTTGACTTTGAGGAGCCTCTGATCCGACTCATCACACTGAGCATGAGCTTCTCGAATCAACAATCTAACGAAAAAAGACAAGGCATTCTTAGACATGGGCATCGAGGGTTTCCGGACTGCACACCACAGAGCGTCTGAGTTACCTCTCAGATTCTTAGTTCTGTCCACATAAAACCGTAGAGCTCTAACTGGACAGAGAACCCTTTCCAATTCACCGCCAGCCAAATCAGAAAGGTTAGAAATCTCGAAGGATTTGGGCCATGGTCGAGAAGGGTTTTCGTTCTTGGCCAGGAACCCCAGTTGCAAAGAACAAATGGCTTTCCCATTCCGAAAACCAATGTTCTTGCTTAAAGCGTGAACTTCACTAACTCTTTTCGCAGTGGCGAGGGTAACTAGAAAAAGGGTTTTCAAGGTTAAGTCCTTAAATGAAGCCGAGTGTAAAGGCTCAAATCTGTCACTCATGAGAAATTTAAGGACAACATCCAAATTCCAGGCGATGGGAGCTGTTTGAATCTTCTTGGTCGTATCAAAAGACCTAAGTAAATCTCGTAGATCTTTATTATTAGAAAGGTCTAGGTTCCTGTGTCGAAAAACCGTCGCCAACATACTCCTGTAACCTTTAATAGTCGATGACGAGAAGTTATGCTTAACTTTAAGGTCCAAGAAAAAATCTGCTATTTGGGAAAGCTATGTACTGGAAGAGGAAATCGCGTTAGTTCTACACCATTCCCTGAACAACTCCCACTTGGACTGATACACCTTGATGGTTGAAGACCTTCTTGCCCTTGCAATTGCCTTGGCTTCCTTCTTCGAAAATCCTCTATCTCTAGCGAGTTTTTCGATAGTCTGAAGGCAGTCAGACGTAGAGCTCGGAGGTTTTGATGATTTCGGGCCAAGTGAGGTTGTCTGAGAAGATCGGGTCTCATGGGAAGGCTTCTCGGAACATCCACCATCCATTCCAGTACCTCTTGAAACCAGCTCCTTGACGGCCAGAACGGAGCTATCAGTGTCATTCTGGTCTCCTCGTGTGAAATGAACTTCTGAATCACTTTGTAAAGGATCTTGAACGGAGGGAAAGCATAAACCTCCATGTGTGACCAGTTCATCAGAAAAGCGTCTATGTGTAAAGCTTCGGGGTCTGGAACCGGCGAGCAGTAACACTCTAGCTGTTTGGTCTTCGCGGTGGCAAAGAGATCCACGAGAGGTCGACCCCATAACCGCCACAGACTCTTGCAGATGTCCGGGTGCAGAATCCATTCTGTGGAGAGAACCTGACCTTTCCTGCTGAGTCTGTCTGCGCTCACATTGTTGACCCCCTGGATGAACCGCGTCAAAAGAGTCACCTTCCTTTCCTCCGCCCAGATGAGGAGCAGTCTTGCAATCTCGAACAGAGGCCAAGAGTGGGTCCCGCCTTGTTTCACAATATAGGCCAGAGCTGTCGTGCTGTCCGCATTGACTTGGACCACCTTGCCCCTGATCTGCTTTTCGAAGCCGATGAGAGCTAGATGAATAGCTAAAAGCTCTTTTTGATTGATGTGGAGAGAGGTTTGCTCCACCGTCCAAGTCCCCGAAAGTTCCTGCTTCTCTAGAGTGGCTCCCCACCCCGAATTGGAGGCGTCGGAACACAACACGAGGTCTGGGTTCCTCTGAAGTAAAGACAAGCCTTCTTTCAGTCTGGGCTCGTTGTTCCACCATTGAAGAAGAGACTTGATGGAAGTCGAGATGGGAATGCAATCCCTGTCGAGGCTGTCCCCTTTCTTCCAATGGCGGTTGAGATGAAACTGAAGAGGACGCAAGTACAACCTCCCCAGGGTCACGAACTTCTCTAACGACGAGAGAGTCCCCAGAAGACTCATCCAATCTCTGACGGAGCAAAGATCTCTCTTCAGGAACGTTTGGACTTTTAGGAGGGCTGCTTGGATTCTCACCGACGACGGAAAAGCCCGAAAACTCCGACTGTGAATCTCCATCCCCAAATAAAGAATCTCCTGGGATGGAATGAGTTGTGATTTTTCCGAGCTCACCAGGAGACCCAGTTCTCTGGAGAGATCCAAAGTCATCTTGAGGTCCTTCAAACAACAATCGGCTGAGGAGGCTCTTATCAGCCAATCGTCCAGATACAGAGAGGCCCTGATTCCCCTCGAATGCAGCATGCTTGCCACATTCAGCATGATCTTGGTGAACAATAGAGGAGCCGTGCAGAGTACGAAACAAAGAGCCCTGAACTGGAAGACCTTGTTTCCGTCCATGAACCTCAGATAACGTCTGCAGCTGGGATGAATCGGAAGGTGGAAATAGGCATCCTGAAGATCTAAAGAGACCATCCAATCGTCCTTCCTCACAGCTGCCAGAACTGTTTTCTGAGTCTCCATAATGAACGTCGAGTTCTGGACGTAACCATTTAGCACACTTACGTCCAGAACCGGTCTCCACCCCCCGGAACTCTTGGGTACCAGAAAAAGGCGGTTGTAAAACCCCGGAGACGTAACATCCTGCACTTCCTCTATTGCTTGTTTCTCTAATAAAAGAGACGTCTGTAGAAGCATGGCTTGCTTCTTGGGACCCTCTCTGTATTTGGGCGAAAGATCCACTGGATCTGTGACTAAAGGAGGATTGGTCAGGAAGGGGATCTTGTAGCCTTCCTTTAACACCTGGACGGACCAGGGGTCCGCTCCATTCCTCTCCCAAGCCTCCCAAAAGTGAGTCAACCTGGCCCCCACTGCTGTCTGAAGGAGAGGGCAGTCAGACTTTACCTCGGCCGGACTTGCCCCCTCTGCCTCTAGGCTTCCTTCCTTCTGGTTTAAAAGAGCCTCTTCCAGAGGACTTCCCACGAAAGGACTGAGGTCGAAACCCAGAAGAAGATTCCTTAGGTTTACGAGAGGAGAATGACGGAGGCAAAACTTTCCTAGTCGAATGAGTAACTAAGTCATGTGTGGCCTTCTGCGTGAGAGCAGTAGCCACCTCGCCTACCAATTCCTGAGGAAATAAGGAATTAGACAAAGGTGCGAAAAGAAGGCCCGTTTTCTGATAGGGAGACACTCCTGCGGAGAGAAAAGAGCACATCGTGGCCCTTTTCTTGAGAATTCCAGCTGTAAACAAGGCAGCAAGTTCGTTGGAGCCATCCCTCACACCTTTGTCCAAGCAGGACATCAAATGAACCAAACCACTAGTGTCCGTTTCCGTCATATCAGAGACCCTCTTACTCAAAGCCCCCAAAGCCCAGTCCAAAAAATTAAAAACTTCGAAGGCCCTGAAAAGACCTTTAAGCAAATGGTCGAACTCTGGAATGGACCACCAAATCTTCGTCTTCCTTAAGGCAAGACGACGAGAAGCATCTACCAAACTTGAAAAATCCCCTTGAGCAGAAGAAGGAAAACTCAAGCCCAACACTTCACCAGTCTCGTACCACACACTAGATTTAGAGGCTAACCTAGCGGGAGGAAAGGCAAAGGCCGTCTTGCCAAAAGATTTCTTGGAGTCCAACCAAGAACCCATTAACTTCAAGGCCCGCTTAGAGGATCGAGAAAGGACCATCTTGGTATAAACTGGAACCTTAGTAGCTTTACCTAAGATGAATTCAGAAGGCGGAGAACGAGGGGCCACAGGGGTAAAAGAATCCGGGAAAATTCCAGTCAGAATAAGCATAAACTTGCGAAGGTCCACAGCATGCTGATAATGCTTCTCCTCCTCATTCTCAGAGACTTCCTCAATAGGATTATCCTCATCCGACTTTTCCTCTGGTTCGTCTTCTGGCAGTGCAGCAACAGCCGCAGCCTGAACCGAAGGAACAACGTCTGGATGGGACTGCCTGTCAAGGCCAACATCTGTGTCAATCTGATGGGGAGAAGTAGAAGTAGATTGATGCGAAACACGGACGTGTAGACGATCATCCTCAACCAACAACTGCCTAGACCGCTTAGAATCCAACTGCTGTTGAACAGAAGAACGCTTGAAATCAGAAGGTAACTGTTGAAGATCGCCGCGAGGTCGCGTAAAGTCCGAGGACTGTTGCTGCGAACGATCAAAGTAGTCAGGATGTCGACGCTGCAAACCAATGTTTTGACGCGACGCGTCCAAAAGTTGTTGCCGCGGGCGATCCACTACTTCAAATTGTTGACGCGTCTCGTCCACTTGTCGACGCCGATGTTCTTCCCCGCGACCAGAAAACGAAAACTGGTCAACCAAAACTCTCTGATGCGACTCATCAAAATCAACCTGGCGTTGAACACTATGACTGGGAGACCGCCTAAGTGATAACTCGTCAAGACCAGATACCATCGAACGTTTGTGCGATAACTGGTCTGACATCGAACGCCCAGACACAACGCCAACACCTGGTTGATAAGAATCCATCAACGACGAGAGTTGTTCCTTCATAGACAAAAGCGCAGACCATTTCGGATCAACAGAACTCCTAGAAGGAAGATTCGCACCAACGTCACCACGCATTTCGGGGGAAGAAAGCCAATCCGATGGAAGAGGGGGTGCATGAATAGTAACAAGGTCCGAATCGGAAGGAATCATATCCACACGAACACGGTGATCTGAACGTTTGGCCGGAGTGCAAGCGCTGGGAGAACGGAAACGTTCCGGTGAACCCCACGAACTACATCCTGGACGCACAGGCGATTCCCGACGCTGTGAATCAACATGGGTCCGTTTAAGCGGTCTAGACGCTCGACGCCAGATCTCACTCCCCGACCCTTCATCGGAAGACGGGGATAACGCATGAACCTCACCTTTCCTACGATGAGGGTGAACGACCTGAGCTACGGCAACAGGAACGTTCGAGGGGACGTCTGCACGATTGATGATGCTTCTCGTTCCCTTAAGCCGTTCGACATTACTTCTCCCATGGGTTCGAGAGCTCGAAAGAGGTCTTAGGCTAGGTGAACGACAAGATCGTGCCGACGCACCCTCCGCAACACTAAACACATTATCAACACTTGTCACAACACCGAGAGAGTCACGATTCTTCGGTACCACATCAGACACTGAAACACTTTCCACAGTTCCGATAGGCTCACGGTTTTTCAATACCTTTAACTCGGAAAAGATAGTATTTCTATCGGCTGCTAAGGACTCAACTTTCTCACCAAGAGACAAAATAGCAGTAAACATGTCCTTCATAGTAGGTTCCTGATCTACCACCACAGGGGAAGGAACAGGATTAGGAACAGGTAAATTAGGTAAGGCTCTATCCACAGATCGGGAAGAACTACGCCTAACTCTATCTCTCTCTAGTCTCCTAACATAACGATCGAAAGTAACAAAATCATCATTAGTTAAGGAAAGACACTCATTACACCTATCATCTAATGAACAAAATTTACCCCTACATTTTACACAAATAGAATGAGGATCAATAGATCCTTTAGGAAGTCGTGTACGACAACCCTCACTAACACACCTACGCTGAGCAGGGAGGAGTCGGCCATTTTTAAAGCTAACGTGAGAGACCGACAAGCAAAAAGTAAGGGAAAAAGCAATAAAGAAAATCTCAAACAAAAAGATTTCAAGATAAGAACCAAGGAAAATTAATCAACGATAGCTTAAACTCAAAAAAGAACGTTGTACAACACCAAACAACTTCCAAAGAGAGTAAAAACACGAGAGCGAACTTCTATATGTCAGTCAGCTATGACGGCAGAGAGAAGAACTGGAGTTGGTGTGTAGTTCCACCTGTTCTACCGCTAGGGTGCGGTTGGTACACCTGGCGTATCTTCGATAGCGCGAGATTTGAATTTCTGCCCTGGCGTCAGGGACTTCAGCTCTTTTATATAACCAGCGGGTAAGTTTTATATCTAAAAAGGTCGAACTTTTATTCTTTCATTTTCAATATCGATGTGGAAAGGCACATCAGCATCCTGGAAAGTAAGGATAATCATTGACGTCCCAGGAATCTTATGGACTTTCCACACTGTTAATGGGCACATGGCTAGTATTTCCTCTTCTGTAAATTCGTAAAGATCTTTATTGAAGACTACTCCCCTTCCGTAACTAAAGTTTAGGTGGGGTTTGACATCTAACATATCCTCATCACTGTTTGTCGTGAGGTTAGACAGTATTACTGATTGCGTGAATGATTTAGCATGGATTAGGAAGCTATTTTTCCCAAAGCGAGATATATCACCTGGTGCAATGGTTCCTACCTTTTTCTGAATTAGTTTGCTAATTTTAAAATAATTCCCATTACTCCCTTTAGGCTCGGCAACAAGCCACATTGGTGGTTTTGGCTTTCTTTGGGGGAGCATAGTTATATCGATATCTTTCTCAAACCAGTCAGCAGGTCTATATACATCCAAACTGTTTGGTATCTTATCACATGTGGCACCCATGACATTTAGGTTATTAATTTTGATATCATTGATGTTACATATTGCATTGAATGCTTCTTCATGATTATTATAAGTTATCCATGAATGCCATTTTTCATTTTCAAGTTTCATTCTTATTTCTTTTATCACTCCATAGCATCTAAATGCTTTATATATCATATCATAATCAGTATTTATTGGAATTTGGGTAACATGAAGGATTCTTAGTTTCCCTTTGTTACCCGACTTAATTGGTTTTGAAACATTAGTAGAGGGGTCCTTTTTTGTTCCTAAGTCGTCAACAGAATTTTCCTTAATTGAATTAGCAGAGGTCGTCAACAGTGCCGGGGGAGAGTCAGCGTATCCAGGGGATGGGGGTTCATTGCTTAAAGAATCCATTAGACGAGAGAGAGGGAGAAAAGGGTTACTTAGATGTACCTGCTCGAGAATGTTAGGCCATCACACACCAGAAAGGAAATTTGCACTTTCCACTATCGGCACAATGAGAGTATACTTCCCAGATGGTCCACTCCATACCCTACCCGAAGGATAGCATCAAAACAGACATAGAGGCACAGGTGTAAGCTGAACCCGCCTGTTAGGACTGAGACCAAGAAATTATGGAATCATCCTCCCCATATCTGTAATAACGGGCTTCCGGCCAAAAGCCGAGAGTCCTACCCCAAGCATTGGATCCCCCTGGATTCCGAAGACCCAACACTTGAGATTAGTTCCGCCAAAAAGGTACAAACCATCTTCGGGATGGCTGAAATCATCCAATACTCTCACATATAGCTTTGAATGCAAACACCTCCCAACCGTGACACCTCCTCCCACTCATCAAAGCAGGCAGCAATACAGGATGTATGAACATCCACGCCGGGGCTACAATGGATGAGAAACATCCAAGCCATAGGAAAGAAAAAAAAAAAAATAAATAATAATAAATATATATGTACATAATATATACACATATATAATGAGGGAAATTTTTCTCATTGAGTTTGGAAAGCAAGACGAAAGAAAGTTTATGAAATTAGGATAAGGTCGAAGTAATATTGAGAAAAAGAAAAAGGTGAAAGATGACAAATTCGAAGATAATTTGTATTTTTCCTAACCATACAAACCTTAGCTATTTACAAAGGGTTACTGTATTACTTTTAGCGTAGCTGAAATGGCGAGCCATTAGAATTTAACGAGGGTGTATTACCCCCGCGCTAGTTAGCGGGGGGGTAGGGGAGTGGTAGCTAGCTACCCCTCCTCCCCCTCACACACAGGTGAATACTCACTTTCACTTAGAGGTAGGACTTGTCTTGGGGGACAGGGCTGGCGGGCAAATATGTGTAAATAGCTAAGGTTTGTATGGTTAGGAAAAATACAAATTATCTTCGAATTTGTCATTTGTTCCGTAACCGAAATACAAACCACGCTATTTACAAAGGGTGACTTATCCCTTAGGAAGGGTGGAAAGTCCCCAGCCATACTGGCTTTGGCTTTACCCGGGGACTCAGAATCCGAGTGAGTCGCACTCGAGAAAAGGAGTCCCTGCACCTCACAAGTTCCTTGCTCCGCAAGAAACCATGTGGCCTACGTAAGCTTGTGTGTGAAGGAAGAAGTGTGACTCGTCTTAGGCAGTTGACCTGGAGTTCCAGAAGGAACTCTGGGTTAGGACGTTCCCAATACCACCTCGTCAGGGTATGGGGGACGCGACAGTATTGACTCAATACTCGGAACACAAGGAAGCATGGTTTACCTGCAGAGGTTCGAGGTCAGCTATGCAGAGACCAGGATGCTGCTTTCCCGTAGAGGGGATGATGAAGAAAGAAGTAAGGGCCAGACATACTTCTTTCGTTCACGCAGACTAAAACCTGATAACAATGCCCTCAACCTTCTGCTACCTGTCCAAAAAGGAGCCTGAGGTTAGACCAGCTGTTGTGTAGCCACCACAGAGCGATAGAAAACGTATCGAGACTCCTGTGGGTCACGCCCTGCAGGAAGCGGGCTGCGAAGGTCATCAGACGCTTCCAGACTCCAGCTTGTAGCACCTGCGTCACAGAGTAGTATTACTCGAAGGCGAGGGACGTTGCGATGTATCCAACATCGTGCTGTAGGGCGACGTGACGGGGGAGGGTCTGAAGACAGGTCGAGATGAATGTCCTTGAGTCCGGGCTGAAGAGGTATACTGGTGACTCTCCCCCCATGTCCTCCTTGTGTTCCCAAATCGGCTGCAACTGAGGCCAAACTGCAGCTGGTCCAGCGCTAACCTCTCGATTCCTTACTGGCAAGAAAGAGAAGGTCTTGGGACATCAGACACAGAATGGAGACTCGAAATCTTGAATGAATCGGACCGAAGGGTCGGGACCCTCAGATTCTGAGTCTAGCCAACAACTCAGGAGGAAAAAGTTATTCCTTTAAGCCTGAAGGTCAGGGAAAGGCTGAGCGACAGGCTTCATTGCCGAGAGCGGAAAGGAGTTTCCTCCCACCGAAAGGCAATAAGACCGTTATTGCTGGAGAAGAGGCCTCACGGGAAGAGGTATATCTCCCACGGCACCAACCACCTTAGACTCTTCACTTTGCCTGGGAGACCCCTGTGGATGACTATCGCAGATGACGCGACCTCTGTACCGCGACTGTAGCGGGTTGTCTCTTCTAGAAGAGGAAGCGTAGTGTCTCCAGGCATGAAGCCGAAGCGACGCCCCGGTTCGGGAGAGATGTCGCAGTGTGGTTGCTTGAGTAGTCTGCGCCGTGGGAGAAGCTCTCCCGGGAGTTCCGTCAGGGGAAGCAGAGGGTCCAGAAACCGTTCTGCGCATAGTCCCAGTGGAGCTCTCCCATTGAAAGGTTGACAGACAACCTGGTTTTGTTGAGACCCATTGTCCGCAGACAAAAAGGAGGGAAGACGCAGGCGTCGAAGTTGTCCCACCATCACCGGAATGCATCTTGCCAGAGTCTCGGGGTCTGAGACTGGGGGGAAGACTAGCGGAAGCTTGAGGTTCCAAGCTGTCGCGATCAGGTCCCCCAGACCAGCACTTGCTGGTTACCCAAGGTCAAAGACCCCTAGGTACACTCTCTCTATGAGGCTCTGCTCGGATAGTCTGAGAGAAACATTCCCCTTCCTGGAATGAGAGAGCCGATGGTGGAATTGAGAGAATCTCAATCATCCCGGTATCTCTACTGCAAGATGTGAAGGTGTGAAAATGCGTCCCCTGCTGGTTAGAATGAAGTCGACGCGCAACGGGGCGACTTGGCAGGAGCTGTAGGATCTGAAGAGGGGCCAGACTAAGGCCCTTAAGCCTGCCTGAATGATGGAGAGGTATCCTTCAGGTCTTGACCATAGGCCTGGACCGGAACATGCCCCCCCCCCCCCCTTTCCTTTGACGAGTCCGAGAACAGCATCAAGAATGTGGGGAAAGGACGAGAATATCCACTACCATCAAGAGGCTCCATAGGTCAACACCCATTGCAGGTTTAATAGTTCCGCTGGTCCCATAGGGCCAGGGAGTCCGGTTAAACATTGCCTGAAGCCACCGGAACTTGGATCGCCCCACATGGAACTTATCCTGAGGCGACCGTTCGGACTATAGACGGGTCAATGAGGAAATAAGAACTAGGAAACGTTCCAAGGTAGGGCTGAAAGCTCTGCTTGACTGAGAACAGGTACTGCGACTCTCCTCAGTCTTGCCACAGTCAACCGAAAGGAAGGCTCGGAGGATGTGGTAACAGAATCTGGCGTCCCCAGGTGGTCACCCATCCAAGTACCGACGTTGCTTAACCTCGCTGGACGGACGAGAAGCGGGGTTTCCAATGTGGTAAGGCGGTTGACTCAATATCATGGCCAGATACTCCAGGTGTTGAGGCAGAGGAAGAGAAGGCTCCAAGCAAAATACCATGAGCCCACACTCATGGTCAGCATCCGGAAGCTTGTCCCGGCGCTGAAGAAGGTCGAAACCCGAGCCTACCGGAGTTGACCAGCCCTCCAAACAGCAGAGGAGGTGGAAGCCTGCACCTGAGCGGCCAAGAGGAAGGCAGGGAGAGTTCTCTGGGGAAACAAACCTGCTATGCCACGGCGGGATAGCCACACTGCATCATAAGCAGGAATACTTGCAGTCTAGGCTGAATTCGACGAGCACCCTGGAAGATGGATGGAATGGAAACTGAAAGTACCCGTCCTTCCGATCCAGGGTTAAAGGAGTCCTGTCGCCTCGTTACCAGTCTGATCGATTCTGCTGGTCTACGCTGGCCGAAGTTTGTTCGACAAACTTGATCAGGGCTGAGAGGTCGACTATGGACATCCCCTCTCAGATCCTTCCTTACAAGAAAGGATCGACTGAGGGGGCCGGGGGTGAAGCCGTCGATGATCCTAAGGAAGACCTTCGCCTAAGGTATGGATCATTCTGCCCAACCGGGCAACTCTGCTGATGCTATGGCATAGAGGTTCAGAGACACTGAATTCGCTGACAGAGACGGCAGGCGCGATATCCTTGGCTACTCACAGAGATTGTGCGGGAATGGACATCGGGAAGCTGTCATTCGGATGAGTAACCTTAAGCATCCTCCCAGCGAAAAAACCTGCAATCCTAGAGTTCGTGAACTCCTTTTAGGACTATGCCCCCCCAGGGGAGTCTCCCGTGCCATCTGTTCCTGACAGGAGGAAACTGCAATTGGACACCTTGTCCCAGTTGTCGTAGCCGGTAACTTAGGCCGACGTGGTTGAAAAAAAAGGGCGCTGGAGCTCTGCAGAGTCTGGAAGAAAGCGCCTTGGAGGAGTGAAACCGGAAGTCGATTTACTTCGCACAGCAGCTGTCTAAGTCTCTGTCCTTGGGCACAGACAAAACTCTTCTCAAGGATGGAAGGGTGTCTGAGGTCGTCGACCTCCACAGATGAGACACCCGAAGGAAGCCTTCAGTCAGCGCGTCCAGATGGTACAACATCGAGCTTGTCCGCAAGTAGATACTTAACGACGAAAGGCCAAGGTGCCTGAGCTCGAGAGGAGGAAAGTACCCTTGATCTTCCTGTAGCTTCCTTGAACCAAACCTCGGGCCGTAACCGAGGAGGGAAAGAACCTGGTAAGCTCCCAGAGGAAGAGGTAAGCAGTCACCCCTTGTCCGATGGAGAAATCTTGAACGGAAAGCCCCCCCGCCAAAAATCCTTCCAGGGCGGGAGAAGGAGAGAGTACTCGTGCAGGAGAGGGGACCCTCGAGACCGACCTCACCAACTTCGCCCTGGGGGAAGTCACCACGAAGTCCACTCCTCTCTTTCTCTTCAGCGTAGGAGAGACAGCCGCTGGTTTGTTACCCTGGCC
This sequence comes from Palaemon carinicauda, assembly GCF_036898095.1. NCBI lineage: Eukaryota > Metazoa > Arthropoda > Malacostraca > Decapoda > Palaemonidae > Palaemon > Palaemon carinicauda. The sequence continues at coordinate 18,173,691 of NC_090758.1, forward strand.
GGCGAGTGCTGGTTTCATAACCCTCATTAACGCCCGTGCCAGCGGACCAAACCATGTCTGCTGCTCCAAGGACACAGAGTCCGAAATCCTCGCTAAGGTGAAAAGGATCTGGCGATCCTTTGGAGTGGACACGACGGTACCTGCCTGAAAAGAAGGTGGGGAAGAATGCTGTACTGACCTGTCTTCGTCCTGCACTACCAACCTGTGCTTGGATGGAGGTGATCCCAAGTGCCGTCTAGGAGCACGCGTCCCTGCTGCTACCACCGGCTGTGGAATTCGCCGCGAACTATGGTCGCGCGAGGGCGAACGGTCGCGCAAAGGCGAATGTTCGCGCGGGGCGCGCGGGCGAGCGGTCGCGCAGGCGAGCGGTCGCGCAGGCGAGCGGTCGCGCGGGCGCGCAGGCGAGCGGTCGCGCGGGCGCGCAGGCGAGCGGTCGCGCGGGCGCGCGGGCGAGCGGTCGCGCGGGCGCGCGGGCGAGCGGTCGCGCGGGCGAGCGGTCGCGCGGGCGAGCGGTCGCGCGGGCGAGCGGTCGCGCGGGCGAGCGGTCGCGCGGGCGAGCGGTCGCGCGGGCGAGCGGTCGCGCGGGCGAGCGGTCGCGCGGGCGAGCGGTCGCGCGGGCGAGCGGTCGCGCGGGCGAGCGGTCGCGCGGGCGAGCGGTCGCGCGGGCGAGCGGTCGCGCGGGCGAGCGGTCGCGCGGGCGAGCGGTCGCGCGGGCGCGCAGGCGAGCGGTCGCGCAGGCGAGCGGTCGCGCGGGCGCGCAGGCGAGCGGTCGCGCAGGCGAGTGGGCGTGAGGGTGGGCAGGTAAATGAAAAGTAAGCGATTAAGTAAAGACAAAACAGACAATGGCTGCCAAGCGAGGACCAAGACAGAGACGTCTGTCATAGTCCGAGCCAAAAGTTAAAGTGAGTATTCACCTGTGTGTGAGGGGGAGGAGGGGTAGCTAGCTACCACTCCCCTACCCCCCCGCTAACTAGCGCGGGGGTAATACACCCTCGTTAAATTCTAATGGCTCGCCATTTCAGCTACGCTAAAAGTAATAACCCTTTGTAAATAGCGTGGTTTGTATTTCGGTTACGGAACAAAGAGAAATTAAGATTCAAACTGGGGGAGTAATTTCCCCTAGTTCGAGAGCCCTCTTGCTCGTCACCAAGTTTCAGCACGGGAATGAAATGCCGTGCTGAAGCTCAATGACTTCATCAAGGCATTCTCTCATTAAGAGGGGGAAAGGCGAAGAAACTTGAGTGGGGTTCCCCACAACAATATGCATTCACCAGGACAAAGGACGTCCTCGCAAACGCCACCACCCTGGCTTACTTAGACGACACCGCCCCTCTGCGACTGACGACCAACGCCAGCAACGTAGCCTGTGGAGCTGTGCTGGAACAGCTCGTCGACGGTTTCTCCACGACCATTGGCATACTTCAGCAGAAAGCTGAAACCCGCCGAAACAAGATACAGCACCTTCGACAGGGAGCTTCTCGCTGCCTACCTTGCTGTCCGCCACTTCAGGCACATCCTGGAGAGCACACCCTTCACCATTGCAACGGACCATCAACCCCTCATACACGCCTTCACAAAATCGACAGACGCATGGTCCTCCCGGCAACAACGTCATCTCGCAGCAATCGCTGAATTCGGGTGCACCATACGCTACGTTCCAGGAGAGAAAAACCCAGTTGCAGACGCCCTTTCAAGGACTGAAATCGACACAATCCACCAAGGAATTGAGTACGCCGACCTCGCATCCGAGCAGCGCAACGACCCAGAGGCACAGGATCACCTAACGGGACCATCTGCGCTCAAAATAACCGCAATTCCACTCGGGCCGGCAGGAGTAACTATCCTCTGCGACACTAGCACCGGCCGCCCATGTCCCTGGATTCCGGTTTCCCGCAGAAGAAAAATATTCGACATCATCCATGGACTTTCACACTCCTCGGGACACACCATTGCTCGCCTCCTGTCTGAGAAATTCATCTGGCCAGGGATAAAAAAGGACACTAGCAAATGGGCGAAGACATGCATCAACTGCCACACAAGCAAGATCAGCCGTCACACCGAATCAGGGGTAGGTGATTTTCCTCAACCGATAAGGCGTTTCGGTCACATCCACATCGATGTCGTGGGACCTTTGACGCCTTCGGGATCTGCTTGCTACCTGCTGACAATCATCGATCGCTCCACGAGGTGGTTGGAAGCATCACTGATGACCGAAGCTACAACCCAAGCAGTGCCGAAGCCCATTTGTTGAGCTGGGTGAACAGATTTGACGTTCCTGACGACATCACGACGGACAGAGGCCCCGCTTTCCTGTCTGAGAATGGCTCGCTCTGGCAAACCTGATGGGAACGACACTCCATACCACCACGGCATACAACCCCGCAGCAAACGGCATGGTCGAACGAACTCATCGCGCCCTCAAGGCGTCCCTGATAGCATGCTGCACCGACGGGGACTGGAAATCACTACTTCCTTGGGTACTTCTCGGCCTTCGCACCGCCCCTCGCCCAGATGGCAAGCCATCGCCCGCTGAAAAGGTTTACGGAGAGGCGCTCACAGTTCCCGGCGAATTCTTTCCCACGTCAACCAACGACACGCAGCTGGATCATCTTAGGGACATCGCCAGGAAGTTCAGGCCATGTCTTAAAACTTACCAGGACAGAACTACTGTAAGCATTTCAAGCCGAGGAACCTGGACGACTGCGGATATGTTTTCGTCTGCGTCGACGCTCATTGACAGCCGCTAACCAGACCCTATCGAGGCCATTACCGAGTCATCAATAAATCGACGAAAGCCTTCCTTCTCGACGTGCATGGTCAAGAGGACTGGGTCTCAATAGACCGCGTGAAACCGGCGTTTCTCGAAGGAAGCGACACTGCCTCCGTGGGACCTGGCAGATCCAGAGTGCCACCTCAAAACAATGCGCCCAACGAGAAGAAAAGCAACAAACGACGACGAGAGGTAGCGATCCATACGCCAACCGCCGACGCGCCCCTTCGTTCAACAACAAGAGGAACCCTCCGACGCCCGAAACGATACGAAGACTAGCCTCATCAGCCTTCTACACCGCCTGATGTCTTGGGGGGGGGAGTACTTGTAAGGACATCGCTCTCTACGTCGTCCAGCATTCTCATCGAATTCTCCATTTCATTTAAATTCTCCTTTCGCCATACTGTGGCTAATTGTATATATTTGTTCCGCTCCCCCATAGCTACAATTTCATGTATTTATCATTTCGTTACATTATTTCATTGAATTGTATTTCAAGTATTTGTACGTGTGAAAAAACACACATTTTGTGGCGGTTGGTTCAAGCCAGATTGGCTCCAGCGCGCATGCTACATTTCCATCCGCACCTTGTAATATATTCTCGCACCTGTTTGAATAAACTGTCAGTTGTTGGTGATGGCTCGTCTCACTGACCTTACAATGTATTCTTTCTTCCTAAATCTCTATCTTCGTTTCCACGCAGACCTTTACCTCGACCAGATTATGATAAGATATGTCTAATTTCTCTTTTCCTACTTCTATGTCATCTCTTTGAAGTATCCATACATTGCTTCAATAACCATTGTAAGGACATCACTTCCTCCGTCGTCCAGCAATTTCACCGAATTCTCTATTTTATCTAAATTCTCCTTTCGCCACACTGTGGCTAACTGTATATATTTATTCCACTCCCTCAGAGCTACAATTTCATGTATTTATTATTTCATTACCTATTTCTATTGACTTGTAATTCAAGTATTTGTGAGTGTGTAAAAACACACATATTTTGGCGGTTAGTTCAAGCCGAATTGGCGCCCGCGCGCATGCTACTTTTCCGTCCGCACCCTGTATTATATTCCCACGTATGTTTGAATAAACTGTCAGTTGTCGTTGGTGAAGCTTGTCTCACTGTCCTTACAACTGGTGGCCCCGGAGTTGAAGTAGCATCAGCGGTTTTGGCTTTGCCATTAACGGACTTATTACGGCCGTGCTACCTTCTTTTACTCTGTTACCTTAGGTGTGAGCTTCGGCCTTTGGTGCTCCCACACCTCGGTGCATGTAAGGCAGTAGGATGAGCTTAACCGACATATCAACTTCCCACCTCTTCGCCGTCTCGTCGACTGACCACAATGGCGGATTCAACCCGCCCAGCACGCCCAACGGCCTCGCCTCCACGCCCAAAGTCAAACTGCCGCCGTATTCTCAACACAACACCGCTTCCTAGTTCCTGAGAGCGGACGTACTCTTCCGAGTCACTAGGCTCAGCGACTCCTGCTCCAAGGCCGACATCGTTCTCAACTTCATCCCAGAGGAGGTATTCGACAAGATTTCCCCATGGCTCGACGCCCAGGCTGGCCAAGTTTCCTACGACGACCTGGGAACGAAACTCATCGGTATCTACTCACTCTCCGTTTCAGCAAGGGCACAGAAAGTCCTGGACCTCGCTGGCAAACCCATGGGTGACACCTCTCCTGTCGAGGCATGGGGCTAGTTAACCGGCCTGCTAATGCTCCCCGAAACCTATCTCGTGAGATTTTCCTTCGACGCCTACCGCAGGACGTAAGAGCCCAATTGACGGACGCCGACACACTTCCGATGAACGAACTCCTGTCGAAGGCTCAGAAGCTCCACGAGGCCTCCAAAGCATCTCGCCTCGGGGCATCATCAGTATCGTCTTCGTTCTCCTCCTTCAGCTGCTCTTCCATAGACTCTTCAGCAACGGCTCCTGACGACGAGATCAACGTTCTAGCAAGAAGGAAACCACCGCAACAGACACGTCCGAACCCTAGGCCTAACCCAGCATGGTGCTTCTACCACCAACAGCTCGGCAGCGACGCCAAGAAATGTAGAGCACCGTGCAACTTCCCTAGATGACGTCAGAAGAGACCACCTACCACCATCGCAGCTGCAGGAAACTAAAACAAGAACGGTTTCTATATCCTCGACACAGTCTCCAATCGTAGACTCATGGTCGACACCGGCGCTATGCAGTCAACGTTCCCGCCGTCACAAGCCGACCTAGACCGTAGTCCCTACAAAGACGACCCCTCACTCGTCGCCGCCAACGGATTTCCCATACAGTGTTATAAGACCAGGACCCTCAGGATATCTATCATGGGCCGTTCGTATTCCTGGCCCTTCGCCATCGCTTACATCAGTCGCCCCCTCCTCGGTGCAGATTTCCTCACTCACCACGTACTACTTGTTGATGTTACTGGGAAACGCCTCATCGACACAGGAACCTGCCAGTCCCGCGCCCTAAGAGCCGGCCCTGCCACAATATCCGTATCCGCTGTAACGACGCAGCCCTACGCCGACCTCCTGCAACAATTTCCTGACGTTTTCAAGCCTGAGCTCAGACACTCGCCGGGATCCCCCTCCAAGCACGGGATCTACCACCACATCACGACAACGGGACCTCCTACTCACGCCAAATTCCGCCGTCTCCCGCCCCAGAAGCTGAAGGACGCCAAACGCGCCTTTGAGGACATGGAACGCATGGATATCTGTAAGAAAGCATCGAGCCCCTGGGCATCTCCCCTACACATGGTAAAGAAGCCTGATGGGACCTGGAGACCTAGCGGCGACTACAGGCGCCTCAACCTCATCACAACGCCCGACCACTACCACCTGCCCAACATGCAAGACCTGATGAATGCGTTGCATGGCGCGAAATACTTCACCAATATGAACCTTCTCAAGTCTTACTTCCAGGTCCCCGTATTTCCGGAGGACAGTCCGAAAACTGCCATTGTGACAACGTTCGGATCCTATACCTTCGCATACTCAACCTTCGGTCTACGCAATGCGGGGGCGACCTTCCAACGACTAATGGATAGCATCCTGGGCGACCTACCATTCTGCGTCAGCTACGTCGACGACATCCTGATATCCTCAAAGACCAAGGAGGAACACCGGAGGCACGTCCACGCCGTTCTCAAACGCCTACAGGAGAATGGCCTGGTCGTACGTTTCGACAAATGCACGTTCATCGGGGGAATGGAATTTCTCGGTCATCGTGTATCCTCGTGCGGGGTAAAACCTATGACAACCAAGGTGGACACCATCAGAAAGTTCCCGGTACCTACGACCACCCGCCAACTTCAAGAGTTCCTGGGGATGGTCAATTACTACAGGCGCTTCATCCCCAACGTCGCACAGACCCTGACACCCCTCAACGACGTCCTGGAGGGAAAGGCGAAGAAACTTGAGTGGAGTTTTCCCCAACAAAACGCATTCACCCGGACAAAGGACGCCCTCGCAAAAGCCACCACCCTGGCTTATTTCGACGATAACGCACCCCTGCGACTGATGACCGACGCCAGCAACGTCGCCTGTGGGGCTGTGCTGGAACAGCTTGTCGATGGTTCTCCTCGACCGCTGGCATTGTTCAGCAGGAAATTGAAACCCGCCGAAACAAGATACAGCACCTTCGACAGGGAACTCCTCGCCGTCCGCCACTTCAGGCACATCCTGGAGGGCACACCCTTTACAATTGCGACCGACCATCAACCCCTCGTACACGCCTTCACAAAATCGACAGACGCATGGTCCTCCCGACAACAACGTCATCTCGCAGCAATCGCTGAATTCGGGTGCACCATAAGCTACGTTACCAGAAAGAAAAACCCAGTCGCGGACGCCCTTTCAAGGATTGAAATCGACGCAATCCACCTGGGAATCGATTATGGCAACCTCGCATCCGAGCAGCGCACCGACCAAGAGGCACAGAATCACCTGACGGGGCCATCCGCGCTCAAGATAACAGAGATTCCCCTCGGGCCGGCAGGAGTAACTATCCTCTGCGACACCAGCCGCCCACGTCCCTGGATTCCGGCTGCCTGCAGAAGAAATATATTCGACATCATCCATGGACTTTCACACCCCTCGGGACGCACCACTACTCGCCTTCTGTCTGAAAAGTTCGTCTGGCCAGGGATCAAAAAGGACACTCGCAAATGGGCGAAGACATGCATCAAATGCCAATCAAGCAAAATCAGCCGCCACACCGAATCGGGGATAGGTGATTTTCCCCAACCGAAAATACGTTTCGGTCCCATACACATCGACGTCGTGGGACCGTTGCCGCCTTCGGGATCTGCTCGCTACCAGCTGATAATCATCAATTGCTCCACAACGTGGTTGGAAGCATCGTCGATGACCAAAGCATCGACCCAAGCATGCGCCAAAGCCCTTTTGTCAAGCTGGGTGAGCAGATTTGGCATTCCTCACGACAGACATAGGCCCCGCTTTCCTGTCGGAGATATGGCTCGCTCTGGCAAACCTGATGGGAACAACTCTCCACAGCACCACGGCATACAACCCCACAGCCAACGGCATGGTTGAACAAACTCATCGCACCCTCAAGGCATCCCTGATGGCATGCTGCACCGACAGGGACTGGAAATCACGACTTCCTTGGGTACTCCTCGGCCTTCGCACCGCCCCTCGCGCAGATGGCGAGCCATCGCCTGCCGAAATGGTTTACGGAGAGGCGCTCGCAGTCCCCGGCAAATTCTTTCCCACATCAACCGACGACACGCAGCTGGATCATCTTAGGGACATCGCCAGGAAATTCAGGCCATGTCTTAAAACTTGACAGGACTAAGCATTTCAAGCCAAAGAACCTGGATGACTGTGGGTATGTTTTCGTCCGTGTCAACGCTCATCGACAGCCGCTAACCAGACCCTATCGAGGCCCCTACCAAGTAATCAAGAAAACGACGAAAGCCTTCCTTCTCGACGTGCATGGCCAAGAAGACTGGGTCTCAATAGACCGCGTGAAACCGGCGTTTCTCGAAGGGAGCGACACTGCCTCCGCGGGACCTGGCAGATCCAGAGTGCCACCTCAAAACAAGGCGCCCAATGAGAAGAAAAGTAACAAACGACGACGAGAGGTAGCGATCCATACACCGACCGCCGATGCGCCCCTCCGTTCAACAACAAGAGGAACCCTCCGACGCCCGAAACGATACGAAGATTAGTCTCATCAGCCCTTTACGTTGCCTGATGTCTTGGGAGGGGGAGTACTTGTAAGGACATCACTTCCTCCGTCCTCCAGCAATTTCACCGAATTCTCTATTTCATTTAAATTCTCCTTTCGCCACACTGTGGCTAACTGTATATATTTATTCCACTCCCTCAGAGATACAATTTCATGTATTTATTATTTCATTACCTATTTCTATAGACTTGTAATTCAAGTATTTGTGCGTGTGTAAAAACACATATTTTGGCGGTTAGTTCAAGCCGAATTGGCGCCTGCGCGCATGCTACTTTTCCGTCCCCACCCTGTATTATATTCCCACGTATGTTTGAATAACTGTCAGTTGTCGTTGGAGAAGCTTGTCTCACTGTCGTTACACCATCACCAAATCCATAACACCTTTTTTTGTTGCCTCTCTCCCATGTATACGTTCCTTTACACTTTTCGTCCATAATCAATCACCATCATCTCCTCCTACGCCCATTGACGTAAAGGACCTGGGTTAGATTTCACCAATCATCTCGATCTTGATTTTAAATTAATACTTCTCCATTCATCATCTTCTGCTTGCACTCTTCATAGTCTTCAGCCATATAGGCCTGAGTATTCCATCTCTTCTAGTACCTTGTGGAGCCCAGATAAGAGTTTGGTTAACTAATCTCTCAATAGTATAAGGTTTTTATTATTCATTAACTTGAATATTTTCTTTCCACGTTCACTCTCCTCTTGATTTCCCAAGAATCCATTATGACAATTTAACGTGCCATGCACTTAACCAAAGACCCAAAACAAATGTTAAGCAAAGGACATAGCTATAAAAAAACAAGTTAACTATATAAGGTAAAATGTTCAGAACTTACCCCTTTTCTTTCACTTAACGGATACAGTTATCCTTGTTCTTCGAAACAGTACTTCATTGGTTCGTGTCTCAATTTTAACTCACTTGTAGAGCAGTATCTTAACAACTGATTCCTTGAAGGCCCACTAAGGTTTCCTAGAACATCTTCAGAACTGGAATCCTTCACCTCATTCCTGAGGCAATATATGGGGGCTTCTGTCATTCGTTCGGAACTTCGGACGAATGACAGATGACTAGCTCCAAATACTTCACCAAACAAATTACCCAAGTTATGACAGCTTCACTCATTAGTTTAATAACAAAAAAGGTAATGTAGCGAATATATTGAAGCTAATTATGATTATAAAAACTAAGATCATTCTCGTTAACATGCGCATTCGAACGCAAGAAAAATGAACTAAAACTACATGGAAACGACCACTTACAATAGTTAGCTATTTAACTAAAATAACCAAGGATCCTTTACAGAAGGAAAGAGAAACCTATAAACAATTTCTATACCGTATTACCGTGGTGGTCTTCATCTATGTGCTACCATTGACCGATCTAGTGGTACGTATCTATGAGATCTCGTTGAGTTTAAGCGTTAGCGTATCATCTGTAAACTCACTTAAACGCTTGACGAGCTGTTTAACATAAAATAGAGGAAGATGCTATTTAGCCGGTCCCGGTAGAATAGACAAACATACTTTTAAGCTTATTTTGCCGGTCCCGGGCCGGTAAATTAAAGTACTAGTGAACATTTATTTATTTTCAAAATAATATAATTACATTGGCTATGAAAATATATAAAAACATATATAGACGTTTCATAATTTCTCGTTTTTACGTAAATAAACATTAAATGAAATAGACAATAAAAGATAGAAAAATACGCGAAACACCAAACGCATCCAAATGTTTGTTGTCATTTATCGATGTCGATGAAAACGCAAATCTCTTGATCGCTAACAGAGACGTTTCATATAAAACTAGTTACTATAGTAGTGACTATTCACTTATTATCAAAATAAAATATTTGTCATGGATATATAATCACAATAAATTATTTAGTAATAATAAAGAGATATTTGAATACCATTTAGTATGTAAATAATCAAATATTATATGAAATAGATTAAGGAAATAGAAATACTGAAAGGCTAAACGCACCCAAAATGTTTGTTGTTGTCTCCTGCCGATGAGAAGTCAACTGTCAAAGGCTGAATTTCAGGCAATTTAAAGGCAAATCTGTCCACGACAACAAACAACAATCTACGTTGGAGATGTTAAGATTTTAAGAACTTAGACACTAGACTTGAGGGAGGATGAAAGATAAAACTTGGTTAACAGAATTTTGAGTCAAATGTAGTTGCTGCAGTTCACGAAATACAAGTGTGATGTTTTGGTGACTAATTCAAGTAAGTTCTGCTTGTGGTTCTCTGTCTTTAACCTGCCTTACAGATACGAACGTACTCTCCTCTCTCCAGAAAAGGTAGACATTATTACTTAAGATTATTAATCTGATTACTCTTATACAAATCTAAAGTGTGTGGCTGGAACCGTTTTATGCTTTGCTGGCTCAGCCAATTCATGATTATGCTCGGAGCTCTAAACTTACCATTAGGCTATTAGGTAAATTAGTAAAATTTCTTAAGTAACCAGTTACCCTTTTGGAGAAAATATGATGTTTTCCAGGTGTATTTTTGTTAGTGATGAATGATTTTGATGACAATAACAGTCGGAAAACTGTATTTTCCAAGTTATGAAGACACCTTGTAGCAAATTTGTTCTCGCACAAACACAAACTGGTAGTCTTTTACTGTATTATAGGGCAATGTAACCTAGGAAAAAAACTACTTTTTCTTAAAGAAAAAATTACGCTCTTCGAAAATCTATATCCTACGATTATGGGGGACCCCAGTGGGAACTCGGGGTTTTGGGTGGGGAAAACATACTGTAGAAATGATATATTAAAACAAACCTTTTTTTCTTTATATATTACCTTCTTGGATGTATAATAAACGGAGGAAAAGACAAAACAGTATAAATGGATAAACTTTGGAGGTGCCGTTGCAAAGGCTCTGTCTCATGAAAAAATACAGTAACCAGAGCTGCCAACGCTTGATGTAGATCAAATGTTAGTGTAACATGCTAACATTAGCTGTGTTTTTCATTTATTTTTCTCATCGCTCCTGTTCGTTCGTTTGTACATAGCAGGTTTCGACCTTCTGCGCAAAAACCCCGCCTCCCTGCGCAGAGACTTTTCCTCCACCAATAGGATTTTTTCTTCTCTAATCGTGAAATGTAACTATCCTTCTCTCTACCAGCTCTGTTCAAGTCTAATACTTGATTAGTTATGTAATACCCTCCTATACATATTACATTTGACCCCAGTATTACTTGTTTTATCATCTGATACCTTATAAAATCACCTTATTTTATATACCCATCAAATATTATTCATCAAACATTCGATTTTATCTTCATATATTACTTTTATACATTTTGTTATTACCTTGTCACTCCCAGATTTCACATAAATACTTGCTCTGGACAAGTTTCCCATTCTTTTCAATCATGTTTGCTTTCTTTACGTCGTCACGGTCATAAAAGTAAGTCATTAATTTCTTTAACTTTAATGTGTTAGTTTTACTATATTTGGTTAGAGTGCGAAACAACATTACCGCTTGCCAGTGTATACGAGGTTGATGTTTTATTTTCCTGTGATCGTAAGTGAAGAACAAGAACCATTATATTTAACGTTGGTAATGTTAGCGTAACATTACTAATGTTAGCGTGCGCAGCTCAACATTACCACTTGCCAGTACATACGAGTTTGATGTTTTATTTTCATGCGAGCGAAGCGAGCTAATGGCGGAATAAGAACCATTATTTATAATGTTATCGTAACAGTACTAACATTTTCGTAACGTGAGTGAAGTGATACGGATTAACATGATATATATAACAAAGGGTATGATATTGGGTTTGTGACCTGGGAACTTCTAGGTTAGGTTAGGTGGGTTTGTTAGGTTCTGTACCCGTTTTGTACTTTTTTATATATTGTGTAAAGGGTATATGGAAAAATTCTTTAAAATACACATGATAATATTACTGTATCATTGCTAACGTTAGTAATGCCATCGTAATGTTGGTAGCACTGTGTATCACCGTGGCGTTGGTAACGCTGTGTATCACCGTAGCGTTGGTAACGCTGTGTTTCACCGTAGCGTTGGTAATGCTGTGTATCGTTGGTAACGTTTCTAATGTTATCGTTCGCAGCACATACGTGAGTGAAGTGACACTGAATTTGAACAAGTCATTATATTTAAGCATTTTAACAAAATATATAAAATAAAAGACATTATTTTTAAATATTAAACTTAGCCGGTGAATATATAAAAGCTGACGTCTCGGACGGCTCGACAGATACCAAAAACTCGCGAGTGATCGCCATGAAGGTTGCGGGTGTGACCACCAGCGCCGACTATCGGCCAGATACCGCATATACTTGTAAACATATCCAGTTCTTCTCTGTCGGTCTTGTCGACAAGTTGATTCCGCTCGCTGATGACCTTGAGTTTTCGTCCTTTTTGGTGAAGTACTTTATTTTGGTTGTTTTGAGCTTTCGCTGTGACGGGTGTTTTTTCTTCAATTAAAACTCTTGAAACCCTTTTTTGGCTAGTGTTTATTGTTGATGACTTTGGTTTTTGTTTTGGATTTTCTCTGATTGTTCAATATGGCTGACCCTTCTCCTATCCCTGGACCTAAATTTCGCAAGTGTGCGAGGAATTGCAACAAACGTCTTCCCAAGGCCTCTATCGACCCACATACCGTTTGTTCTAATTGCCGGGGTAAATCCTGCCAATTAGGAGATCGGTGTGATGAGTGCGTGGTCTTGTCGGAATTCGACTGGCTTGAATATGATAAATATTCTCGTAAGCTGGATAGAGATAGGGTGAGGAGAAGCTCCTCTAGGTCGTTGGAATTTTCCTCCTTCCATGCCCCTGAACCTAATCCTTCCCCTGTAGTAGTTGTTCCTGAACCCCCTACTAGCACTCATGAACCGTCCATGCGGGATATGTTTCTTGCGATTCAGGCTTTAGGCGAAAAAGTTGAGTCCTTAGCATCGGACCGTAACCAACTCATGTCAGATGTGAAGTTATTAAAGTGTCAGAGTGGTAAATCAGAAAATCGTAGTGATAAAGTGATAAGTGCGCAAAGTGTATTTAGTGTTGCGACCGAGGGTTTGTCGGTTCGTGCTTGTCGCTCCCCTAGTCCGAGACCTCTTTCAGGCTCCCCTGCACCAGGGAGAAGTAATGTCGTAGGACTTAAGGGGACGAGAGGCTTTAACCAACGTACAGACGTTCCCTCTTTGGTATCGGACGTTTCTCGTCAAGATCGCCCTTAGCTTAAGACGAGTGAGACTGTGTTCTCCTCGTCATCTGAAGACTTCGCAAAAGAAACCTTGGCGCAAGGTTTCTAGACCCTTGAAGCGAAAGTCAGTCCCTTCAGGACAGGTCAAGCGTCCTGGCTGTAGCCATTGGGACAGCTCTGACCCTTTGCAGTCGTCGGAAGACTGTTCGCCTATTAAACGCAAGCGTAACACGGGGTCCGAGGGTCGCGGTAAAGGCAATGTTTTGCCAACACAAACGTTACCGTCGTCTCGGCCCGTGCCGTCTCCCGTTGATCCGAAATGGGTTGTCCTGCGGGACATGCAGACTAAGCTTGCCTCCCTTATGGAGGAGTATGATGTTGAGCAGGTTCGCGATGATCCTTTGCTTTCGAGTCGCCGTTACGCTGAACGAGACTCTGGCCGTCAGCCGCCCAAACGAGTATTTACTCGTCCGTTTGAAGTTAGTGCTGACGTTTCTTGTACTTTGAAACGTGATGTCAGTAGTTTTTCACGTCAGTCACGTGACATGGATTCTCCCTCGCTGCAGTCTCGTGTTGACTTTCAGCCGCTACCGCAGTCTCGTGTTGACGTTCAGCCGCTGCCGCAGTCTCGTGTTGACGTTCAGCCGCTGCCGCCGCAGCCTCGACCTGACGTTCGCCGACCGGCTCCGTTGCCTCGACGTGACGTTGAGCGTCAATCACCGCAGTCGGAGGTTGTTTTGCTTGCTCAGTCTATGCAGTCAAGGCAGTTCCGACGTGACGTCGAGCGTCAATCAACTTCAGTTGTTGTTGTTGGTCAGTCACAAGGATTTCAGTCCTTTCAGCAGCGGCGTGACGTCGCTTCCTCTACTGCTACTGCTGCTCCTTTGCTTGTTGACATTGCCTGTCAAGCGTTGCCACCGCGGCAGGTCTCTCCTTTTCATGAGACTCGGCAATTGTCGGACGAGGTTCCTTCATATGAGGAAGTTGCTGATCCCCCTCCAACTGATATTCCTTTGGGGACTTTGTCAGATGGAGAGGAGCCTAAAGCTGCTCAGCCCTCTATGGACTTTAAAAAAATCATGCTGATTTTTAAGGATCTGTTTCCGGACCATTTTGTAACTGCTGCTCCTCGTTCGCCGCCGTCAGAGTTTACGCTAGGCCTAGCTGCTTCGAAGCCGTCCTTTACTATGCTAGTGCTCTCTGGCTCTTCTAAGAGAGCTTTACGTTTGCTAGGCGACTGGTTGATCACCAGGAGGAGTTTGGGGAAGACAGCCTTTGCTTTCCCTCCTTTTAAACTGGCTTCTAGAGCGAGCGTCTGGTATGACACGGGAGAAGTTCTCGGCTTGGGAGTTCCTGCCTCTGCCCAGGGAGACTTCTCAAGCCTCGTAGACTCTCCCCGTCGCCTGGCCATGAGACGCTCTAAAGTTTACTGGTCCTCATCGGACCTTGACCATCTCCTCAAAGGGGTTTACAGGGCCTTCGAAGTTTTTAACTTCTTAGATTGGTCGCTAGGAGCCTTAAGCAGGAAGATCTCTTCGGCCAATCGTGATGTTTCCGTGCTTATTATGTCTTGCATGGACAAAGCCCTCCATGATGGCTCTAATGAGCTCGCCGCCACCTTTACGGCAGGAGTCCTGAAGAAGAGGGAGACTCTTTTCTCGTTCCTTTCGGCAGGAGTAACTCCCTGCCAAAGGTCGGAGCTTCTTTTTGCCCCGTTGTCATCTGCCTTGTTTCCTCAGCAGTTGATCAAGGATATTGCGGCTTCACTGGTGCAGAAGGATACCCACGACCTGATGGCTACGTCGGCGCGCAATGCTGCTCCTTCATCGTCTTATGCCGTAAGACCCAAGATCGATACCCCAGCGACGAGGTTTATCCCGCCCTTTCGTGGCAGAGCCCCCAGTAGGGGAGGCGCTCGTGCCGACAGTAAAAGAGGCAAGAGGAGAGGATCCAAGTCCTCCCGTGGCAGAGTCTGACTGCCCACGTCCTCAGACAGCGGTAGGGGCCAGACTGAACAACTTCTGGCAGGCCTGGGAGAAGAGGGGTGCAAACCGAGAGTCTGTGTTGTTGCTCAAGGAGGGGTACAAAATACCGTTTGTACGGAGACCTCCTCTAGTAACAGTTCCTTTAGACCTCTCTCCCAGGTATCGAGAGGAGTCAAGGAGACAAGCTCTACATCAGCAGGTGTCTCTGTTGCTAGAGAAGGGAGCGGTGGTGAAAGTCTCGGACCTTCAATCACCGGGATTTTACAACCGTCTCTTCCTAGTCCCCAAGCATACAGGAGGTTGGAGGCCAGTGCTGGATGTCAGTGCGCTCAACGTTTTTGTTGTAAAAACAAAATTTACGATGGAGACCACGAAGTCCGTCCTAGCAGCGGTCAGAGAGGGAGACTGGATGGTCTCTCTCGACCTGCAGGATGCGTACTTCCACATTCCTATACACCCGGATTCTCAACCGTATCTAAGGTTTGTATACAGGAATGTGGTGTACCAGTTCCGAGCACTGTGCTTCGGCCTCAGCCCTGCTCCTCTTGTTTCTACGAGGCTCATGAGGAATGTGGCAAAATTTCTTCATTTATCGGGAATTCGAGCCTCCCTGTACCTGGACGACTGGCTACTCAGAGCGTTGTCCCGTCATCGCTGTCTGCAGGACCTTCAATGGACGTTGGATCTTGCAAAGGAGTTGGGACTGTTAGTGAACTTAGAAAAGTCTCAACTGAATCCCTCCCAGACGATTCTCTATTTGGGGATGGAGATTCGCAGTCTAGCTTTTCGGGCTTTTCCGTCTGCCACCAGGATAGATCAAGCCTTGCTCAAAGTCCGCCTCATGCTGAGAAAAGACCGTTGCTCAGTGAGAAGTTGGATGAGCCTCCTAGGGACTCTGTCATCCCTGGAACAATTTATCTCACTAGGGAGACTTCACCTTCGCCCTCTCCAGTTCCATCTAGACTCCCATTGGGACAAGGGCAAGACTTTGGAAGCTGTTTCAATCCCGATCTCCGAGCCAGTAAAGACGTGCCTGAACTGGTGGGACAGCAACATAAGTCTTCGAGAGGGTCTGTCCCTGGCGGTCAAGAACCCAAACCACGTGTTATTCTCAGACGCGTCGGATTTGGGTTGGGGAGCGACTCTGGACGGTCTGGAATGTTCGGGTCTTTAGACGTCAGATCAGAAGAGCCTCCACATCAACTGCAAGGAGCTGTTGGCTGTTCACTTGGCTTTGACGAGTTTCGAGAGTCTTCTACGAAACAAAGTAGTAGAAGTGAATTCGAACAACACCACGGCCTTGGCATACATCTCCAAGCAAGGAGGCACTCACTCCCACACACTGTTAGTCATCGCAAGGGACCTCCTCATCTGGTCAAAAGATCGAGGCATCTCACTGTTGACAAGGTTCATCCAGGGGGAATTGAACGTCTTGGCGGACTGTCTCAGTCGGAGAGGTCAGGTGATCCCCACAGAATGGACCCTCCACAAGGACGTGTGCAAGAGTCTTTGGATGACTTGGGGTCAACCCACCATAGACCTCTTTGACCAAAAGGCTCCCGACCTATTGCTCTCCAGTCCCAGATCCAGAGGCAGCCCACATAGATGCCTTCCTGCTGGACTGGTCTCACCTGGACGCGTATGCATTCCCGCCGTTCAAGATCATCAACAGGGTTCTGCAGAAGTTCGCCTCTTACGAAGGGACAAGGTTGATGTTGGTTGCTCCCCTCTGGCCCGCGAGAGAGTGGTTCACAGAGGTACTTCAATGGCTGGTAGACGTTCCAAGGAGTCTACCTTTAAGGATGGATCTCTTACGGCAGCCCCTCGTAAGGAGTCTTCATCAAAGCCTCCCCGCGCTTCGTCTGACTGCCTTCAGACTATCGAAAGACTCTCAAGAGCTCGAGGATTTTCGAAGGAGGCAGCCAGAGCAATCGCGAGGGCTAGGAGAACATCTACCATCAAGGTCTACCAGTCGAAGTGGGAGGTCTCTAGAGATTGGTGCAAGTCATCATCCATTTCCTCTTCCAGTACCTCTGTAGCCCAAATTGCAGACTTTCTCCTGCATCTGAGAAATGTTTGCTCCCTCTCTGCTCCCACTATTAAGGGCTACAGGAGCATGTTGGCTTCTGTGTTCAGACATAGAGGCTTGGATCTGTCCAATAATAAAGATCTCCAAGATCTCCTTAAGTCCTTCGAGACCTCTAAGGAGCGTCGTATGTCAACTCCTGGTTGGAACTTAGACGTGGTCCTAAGGTTCCTAATGTCCGACAGGTTTGAGCCTTTGCATTCAGCCTCCCTGAAGGATCTCACCCTCAAGACGCTTTTTTTGGTGTGCTTGGCTTCGGCTAAAAGGGTCAGTGAGATCCATGCCTTTAGTAAAAACATCGGCTTCTCTACAGATAAAGCCACATGTTCGCTTCAGCTTGGTTTCTTGGCCAAAAATGAACTGCTTTCTCGTCCTTGGCCTAAATCTTTTGATATACCTTGCCTATCAGAGATCGTAGGCAACGAGGTTGAAAGAGTACTGTGCCCAGTTAGAGCTCTTAAGTTTTATTTAGCTCGTACCAGATCTTTACGAGGTGGGTCTGAGGCCTTATGGTGCTCCGTTAAGAAGCCCTCATTGCCTATGTCTAAAAATGCTTTATCGTATTTTATTAGATTTTTAATCCGAGAGGCACATTCTCACTTAAGTGAAAAAGATTGTTGTTTACTTAAGGTCAAGACGCACGAAGTAAGAGCGATAGCTACTTCCGTGGCTTTTAAGCAAAACAGATCTCTGCGAAGTATTATGGACGCGACCTTTTGGAGGAGCAAGTCGGTGTTCGCTTCATTTTACTTAAAAAACGTCCAGACTCTTTACGAGGACTGCTACACACTGGGTCCATTCGTTGCAGCGAGTGCAGTAGTGGGTGAGGGTTCTACCACTACATTCCCTTAATCCCAATATCCTTTTAATCTTCTCTTGAAATGTTTTTTAATCTTGTCTTGGGTTGTACGGAAGACTGAGAAGTCTTTCGCATCCTTTTTGATTTGGCGGGTGGTCAAATGTCGTTTCTTGAGAGCGCCCAGATTAAGGGTTTTGATGAGGTCCTGTTGTATGGGTGGTCGCCCTGGATATAACAGCTCCTGGGAGTCTTTCAGCATCCTGAGAGGATGGCTGGGCTTCGTGAGGAAAGCGGACTAATAAGGCAGAGTAATCGTCAGAGTCAGCTTCCTTACCAGGTACCTATATTTAAGTGGGTTTTGTTATGATATAATTGTCAAAAACTCATGAGCATATACGCCTTTATTGTATTAATACTGGTCTCTACCCACCCCCATGGGTGTGAATCAGCTATTATATATTCACCGGCTAAGTTTAATATTTAAAATGATATTTTGATTATAAAATAAATTTTTGAATATACTTACCCGGTGAATATATAAATTAAAGGCCCTCCCTGATAGAGACCCAGCGGACTGAGAAGAACTGGATATGTTTACAAGTATATGCGGTATCTGGCCGATAGTTGGCGCTGGTGGTCACACCCGCAACCTTCATGGCGATCGCTCGCGAGTTTTTGGTATCTGTCGAGCCGTCCGAGACGTCAGCTATTATATATTCACCGGGTAAGTATATTCAAAAATTTATTTTATAATCAAAATATCATATTTAAACATTTCAACAGAAAATATATGTTTTCCTGTAGCAAACAACGTGATTTAACCGGTTTTCATCTTCATTTCATCCGTAATAACAGCAACCAGTCCGGATACTCAAAGTTAGTCGAATTGGTTGTTCTGTTGGTTTGCGGTTGAAATGAAGGTCAAATTCGGTCAAATCACATTATTTACTACAGGAAAACATATATTTTCTGTTCGAAATCAGAATCTGTAATACTGTACAGTAAAACTTTACCTACAAAACGTCATCCATTAATAAGAGTACAGTATGATTTTGTGAAGCATTAACACCTTAAACTTTATCAAGGTAGTGTTTGTTGCTGGTGGATGTAGGAAACCTCACTTTGACTTTGTCCAGAGTTCAATATACAGTGGAACCTCTACATCCGAACGTATCTACATCCGAATTTTCCAACATCCGAAGTAAAATTCGAGCAAATTTTTGACTCTACACCCGAATTTTATTTCGACACACGAAGTAAACATTACGCCATTGAGTGTCGAGTGCTCAGTTCTCTGTTCTTGTGTGTATCATGTGGTTGTCCTCTGTTTGGTCTGTTATTAAAAGTGCTTATTTTCTTCCTTTTCTCACATTTCCTTTGTGATTTTACCTATAATCATGGTGCCTAAGAAGCTAAGTTTCAGTACAGGAAGAAGGCAATTCTTTCATTAGAATTGAAGCAAGAAATTATAGAAAAACGTGAGAGCAGTGTGCATGTGAGTGATACTGTATGGCTAAACAATATGGCCGGAATAGGCCTATGATATCGAGGATCATCAAGCTGAAGGCAGCCATTAAAGCAAATAACCATCGAAGGGGATCACCATTATTGCAAGACATCGTAGCAATACCCTGGAAGAGATAGAGCGCCTTTTATTGATAGGGATAAAGGACAAAGAGATTGTTGGCAACGATCATTTGTGAGAAGGGCCAGCGTGATGAATAGAAAGAAAGAAAAAAGTGAAGCAAAGAAAACCAAGATAGCGTTAACAAGCTCTTTTAAATAAGACTTCTCTCTTTTTCTGTCTCTCTCTCTAAACATAGCATTACAGTAACATGTTCTTTAAATAAAATCTATCTCTCTCTCTCTCTCTCTCTCTCTCTCTCTCTCTCTCTCTCTCTCTCTCTCTCTCTCTCTCTCTCTCTCTCTCTCTCGTTCTTCTTCGCTGTTGTAGTGTTAGATACGTCTACGTCTATTATTTTTTTCCGAGAGAGAGAGAGAGAGAGAGAGAGAGAGAGAGAGAGAGAGAGATTAAACAAAAATGTCTTTAGAGTACATATGATTTTTAACTGCTTCAACGAGTTGAAAAACAATTAAATGAAATTAAGAAAGTAATAACAGCTAATCTGAATTCCTTTATTAACTAAAACAAATATTGATTCAAACACACTCGTGTACGTATGCACAAACACACACACACAGGTGCAAGAATTTTGCTACGCAGTAAGAGAGACGGTCAGGGAGGAGGTAGAGATGGTGACTGCGATAACATACCGTAACTCGTCACTGAAAGTGATGAAAATAAAAAATCAAAAGAAAAAAAATGTGAAAAATATGAAATATAAAAATAAAATAAAAAAATAAATAAGCTTAGTTAGATTAAAATTTCCGTAGTGTAAGTTACGGCATGTTATCGCAGTCACCATCTCTACCTCCTCACCGATCGTGTCTCCTTGTGCGTGTGTGTGTGTGTTTGCGCATACGCACACGAGTGTGTTTGTATCAATATTTGTTTTAGTTAATAAAGGAATTCAGATTCGCTGATATTGTTTTTTTAGTTACATTTAACTGTCTTTCAACTCGTTAACGCTGGTAAAAATCATATGTACACAACACATTTTTGTTTAATCTCATTTTTGTTTAATCTCATTTTTGTTTAATCTCTCTCTCTCTCTCTCTCTCTCTCTCTCTCTCTCTCTCTCTCTCTCTCTCTCTCTCTCTCTCTCTCTCTCTCTCCCTCTCTCTCTCTCAGAAAAAAAATTAATAGACGTCTCTAACACTAACAGTGAAGAAGAACAAGAGAGAGAGAGAGAGAGAGAGAGAGAGAGTATTTATTTAAAGAACATGTTAACACCATGTCTACCTTCTCCCCGATCGTCCGTCTCCTCCTGGGTAGCAAATCCTACACCTGCGTTGGCCTGTCTCTAAGGTAAAGTGGCAATTAAACATTTTTTATTCATTATTTCTTTATATTTATCTTTTTTACATGCTTCTTTCATATTATGCAGTTATGTTATTGTTATGCGTAATTATGTGTAGCCATTTATTAAGTATTTATTATGGGTTTTTAGGCTGAGGAACGAATCAAATGAATTGCCATGTATTCTTATGGGAAAATTCGTTTCGACATCCGAACATTTTCTACATCCGAAGTTGGTTCTGGAACGGATTAAATTCGTATGTAGAGGTTCCACTGTACATGATTTTTCCTAGGTGACATGCATTCCTTTGTCCTTTAATTAGGGAGAATATTTTGGACTGAAGTAGAATTGGTCATTAAAAATGGATAATGAGCATATATCTGACAGGTGAGGGAGGGGACAAAGTACCACCTCCCTCACAGGTGGCTTTCTAATTAATTTTGCTTTATCTGCTGGGTTGTATGTGATCGGAGCTCTTCAAGCTTACTTGTTACTTGTTTTGGGTTTAAATCCAACCCTCCACTGAAGTCGAGTGAACTACTTCTCGGGCGGGTCCATATTAATCATCTAACGAAACATTTTCATTATAACTTATACAATACTTTGATTGTAGCATCTTCCAAATCATATGATCTTGTGAAAAGTAATGTCTTTAGTTTCTTCTTAAATTCAATTGCTCCCTTTAGGTCCTTCATTTCAGTTGGCAGTTTATTATAATGTCTAGGCACACAGTAGCTAAAAGCCCTTTCACCAAATTTACTATTTGTTCTTGGTTCAGATAGCATATGTTTGTCACTCATGTGTCTTATGTTAACATTTGTTTCTAGTTCTAGTTTGTTCAGGCATTCTTTTAAATATTTTGGTTCATTTTGGTTCAGTATCTTGAACGTTAGTAAGGGTAGCTTGTATTCAATTCTCGCCTTTACCGGCAGCCAGTGTAATTTAATTAGTGCAGGGGTAACTCTTTCCCTATTTTGCAGTCCTTTTATTAATCTAGCGGCTCTGTTCTGTACTCTCTGAATTTTCTTCAGCTGATAATTTGGTAAGCCATAGAACAGTGAATTGCAGTACTGTAATCAATTCTTGAAAATATGTAGTGATTGATAAGTATGGCCATAGATTTTTCATCTAAGTATTGACTAATACTGTAAATGCTATTTATTCCGTAACTGAAATACAAGCCACGCTATTTAATATGGGTTATTACTTTCGCGTAGCTGAAATGACGAGCCATTAGAATTTTAACGAGGGTTTACTACCCCCTTCGCTAGTTAGCGGGGTGTAGGGAGGGGTAGCTTGCTACCCCCCCCCTTTCACACACCTGTGTGATGAGCTCACTTTACTTTTGGCTCGGGTGGTGAGCGGACGTGTCCGCTTTCACCCTCGCTTTTTGACAGCCATTAATGCTTTTTGTCTTTGTTCCGTAACCAAAATACAAACCACGCTAATTACATGGGGTATTACTTTCAGCGTAGCTGAAATGACGAGCCATTAGATTTTTAACGAGGGTTTACTACCCCCTCGCTAGTTAGCGAGGGGGTAGGGGAGGGATAGCTAGCCACCCCTCCCCCCTCACACACCAGTGAACTGATTCACTTCACTTTTGGCTCGGGTGACGGTCAGACGTGTCTACCTCACCCTCGCATTTTGATAGCCTTAATCTTATTTGCTTTTTCTTTCAGAGTGTGTTCGGAAGTTGGCCTCTACCTCTATCATGCGGAAATGCCCTGGTTTACCCGACCGCCCTTGTGGGACGTTCATGTCGGCGGTCGAGACGGACCCCCACACCTTGTGTCCGTACTGCAGAGGTCAACGGTGTGATAGAGAAAATGTTTGTAGTGAGTGCAGGGAGTGGTCTACCTCCCTGTGGGAGAGGTTTTCCCGGCGACGAAAGAAGAAGTCTAAGCAGGATCTTTCTCCTTCAAGGGTTGCCTTGAAGAAGGAAAATTCCAATGACTCTTCTTCTGCTGCCCGAACCTCCTCCGAAGCTCCCACTCGATCGGTCTCTCGTGAGAGGCCGGCGAGTGGTAGAGTAGGCCATTCTTTTGTTGACCAACCTCGGGGTTCGGGAGAGGGAGTTGCCTCCCATAGCGAGGCAGCTCCTCCTCCTCCTCCGGGGGAGGATATTGATAACTCTGTGACTAATGATGATTTATTGCAGCTTTGGGCTTCCTTGGGGCTTATGGGTTTACCCTCCAGGGAAGCCCTGTTTGACTTGATCCAGTTGGGAGCAGCTATCAAACAGTCGCTGGTGATAGCGGAGGTAGATCATCTGTCTATCGTCGACGTTGTTGTGGCAGAGGCTTCCGACGGGTCGGGTCAAGCCCCTGCCTTGGTTGCTGTTGTAGCTGAAGGCTCAGTTCCCCCCTCCGAACATCCTTCGAGGGAGGAGCTGAGTACAACGGTCTCTCCTGCGGGGGATTCTCCCCCTCGGGGGAGTTCACTGACAGAGACTCCTCTTCAGAGGACCGACGATGATGTGCCTGCTCCTAGAGGTCGTTTTCGCTGCAAGGCTCGCCCTCCTCTCCGCCGTAGAGGCCTTTATTTTCCCTATAAGGGGGTTAGGAGGCGCCTCTTTGGTTCTTCACCCTCGACGTCCCCCGTAGAGGTTCCTCCTCGACGGGAGCTGACCGTTGCAGCTGCATCCTTGGACCTCTCTGCAGATCGTTCGCGATCTCCAACGCCTACCAGACCTGTGGACCTGCCTTCTCCATTCCTGGAAGCTGACGCGCTGTGGGCGCCCACGCACCCCGTTTTGCAATGGCCTCCGATCCCTTCAGGGCAGAAGGACTTGTCTCACAATGTGAGCAAGTCTCTTCAGCTCCAGGTTTCACCTAGCGCGCAGTAGCAGTAGCGCGCAAGCGCTGTCCTGCTGTTGCTGATGACCTTCCTGCGTGCCAGCGATCTCCTGCAGCAGAGGCAGAGTCATCTCGTCAGCGATCTCCTGCTCGTCACCGTGCTCCTGTTCGTCAGCGCTCGCCTACGCACCGGCGTTCTCCTGTGCACCAGCGTTCGCCTACTCGCCAGCGCACATATGCGCGCCCTGTTCCTGTCACGCGCCTACGATCTCCTGCGCGCCCACGATCTCCTGCGCGCCCACGATCTCCTGCTCGCCCACGATCTCCAGCTCACCAGCGATCTTCTCCTGCGCGTCAGCGCGCACTTGCGCGCCCTCGTTTGCCCACTTGCCCACGATCCCCGGATCTGGGCACATACAAGAAGATTCTTCCTTTTCCTTCTCGCCCACGATCACCTGCGCGCCCTCGGAGCTCGCCTACGCGTCAGCCCTCGCCTGCGCGCCATCGTGCGCACTCGCCTTCGCGCCATCGTGCGCACTCGCCTTTGCGCCCTTCCAGAGCTGGATGAGACGCTTCACGCCCACGCGCTCACGGAAAGTTTCCTGCACGCGCCCATGAGCAGCCCCCGGTACGCTCCTCTACTCCTGTTGGCCCTGCGCCCCAGCCGCCTGCTCCAGACCACGCGCCAGCGATCTCTTGCGCGCCCGCGCGATCTGTCGCCTGCGCGCAAGCATCCTTCAGCACGCCCGCGCGCACAAGATCCTGCTCGCCCGTGGTCTCCTATGCGCCCACGCGCTATCTCTCCTGAACACGATCGCCCTACGCGCCATCGCTCGCCTGTGCGCCGACGCTCGCCTGCGCGCCATCGCTCGCCTGTGCGCCATCGCTCGCCTGTGCGCCAACGCTCGCCCCTACGGCCGCGCGCGCCCACGCGCTCCCTCGCCTTCATCTCCTTGCGCTCGAACGTTCGCCCCGTGCGCGAATACGCGATTTATCCATCGCGCCAGCGCCAGTGCGACCCCATGCGCGAGCAGCCGAGCGAGTCTCCAGGAGCGCCCACAACCAGGTCATCATCTTCACGATCCCCCCTCCGCAAGCACAGGACAGCGTGCTCGCAGGAGGAGGGGAAGTCTTCAGAGAGGTCTAGGCACCATTCTTCTTCTTCTTCCTTTCAGGCAGGCCCTGTGGTGTCTACTCCAAAGGATCGCCCGATCCCCTTCCCTCCAGTGGGAGTCTCTGACACTGCGTCCGTCAGTCGTCAGCCTTGGTTTGGGTCCCTTATCAGAGCTGTCGTCCAGGCTGTTAAGCCTGCCTTAGCTGATTTGGGCCTCAAACCAGTGTCCCCACTGAAAGGGAAGAAAGGAGTAGAGTTCGTGGTGACTTCTCCTAGGGTCAAACTGGCCCCCAAGAAGCCCGTAAGGAAGGCTCCTTCCCCCCCCCCCCCCCCTCAGACATTCTCTCCTTCTCCTGTGGACGAGGCTTTTCCGTCTTCAGGAGAATCTACCGAGGTGAGACCTTCTCCCACTGCACCAATGGGAGAGACCCCACCTCGAGTAGGAGAATCGTCGTGTACTAGGGTGGAGAAGAGTCCTCAGGCTTCTTTGCTGGAGTCCTGCATCCCTCCTAGAAGGGAACCTTTGTAATCGAAGACCGTCCCGATGTCTTCTTCAAGGATTCGACCAGAGCCAGCGAGACCCCAGGAGAACGGCCACGTGTCCCCCAAAGTAGAGCAGCTGGGAACAGGAGACTTTGCTGCCAATTCACCAGGAGGAGAGCAGCATGATTCAGAGCACGCCTTCTGGCAGGTCCTGACTTTGATGAGGCATCTCAACAAGTTCAAGGACCCCGGGACCGCCCCTCGTGAAGGCAAGGATATGGTCCTGGACCAAGTCTACGGCACTCAAAAACCCTCTAAGGCCAGCGCGGCTTTGCCTTGGTCCCAAGGGGTGAAGAGTGCCAGAGATAAGGTTGAGGGCCAGCTTGCGGAACTCGTCTCCTCCGGCTGTTCCTCTGCTGGTAACAAGCTCCTCCCACCTCCTCGTGTCCAACAGAGGAGGTACTTCGAGATCATGGAGGAGCCTTGTTTAGCTCTTCCTCTTCACCACTCCGTGGAAGAGCTTACCAGGGGGAGTCTCTCTTGAGAGACTCTCCAACCGGCAGGTGACATTCTCGGCAACGGAGATCCTGAGTCAGGAGAAAGTCGCAAAGTGTGCCATGCAGGCCAATTCGTGGCTGGATGTCTGGCTAGGGTCTCTGGGCATCCTGTTGCGTTCCAAGGATCTTTCCAAGGAAAGCACCAGGAAGGCCCTGGAGACCTTCTTCCTCTCGGGCACACGTACCCTCGAGTTTCTGGCCCACCAAGTTTCGAACTTGTGGGCAAACTCGATCTTGAAACGACGTGATGCGGTGACCGAGAGGTTCCACGCGAAGGTCCCAGCCGTGGATGCCTGCAAGCTCAGACACTCTTCCATCCTAGGAAAGAGTCTGTTTGAGGCCAAGGATGTGGAATAGGCAGCTGAGAGGTGGAGGAAATCAAACCACGATTCTCTCCTCCAAAGGGCTCTTACATCTAAGCCCTACAAACCTCCAGTACCCCAACAACCTCGCCAGTCCAAGTTGACGAAACCGGTGCCGGCAGCAAAGATGAAGGTGTCCAAACAGCAGCCCTTTCCTGTCAAAGCCAAGAAGGGCGGAAAGTCCTCCATGGAGGCAAGAATCCTAGAAGGAGCGGCCGAGGCCGCAAACGCTAGGATTGGCAATCCCCCTGCATGTCCACCAGTAGGGGGATGTCTACAAAGTTGCGCGGTCAGGTGGCAGCAACTCGGGGCCGATTCCTGGACTATCTTCGTGATCAGTCAGGGATATCGCGTCCCGTTCACGACATCTCTTCCTCCCCTGACAGCGAATCCAGTGTTGTTGAGCTCCTATGCCATGGGATCGGTAAAGGGTCTAGCCCTTCGGGCAGAAGTCGAGACCATGCTCAAGAAGGATGCTCTCCAAGAGGTCGTCGACTGCTCCCTAGGCTTCTTCAGTCGACTCTTTCTTGTAAAGAAGGCGTCTGGAGGCTGGAGACCCGTCATCGACCTCTCAGCCCTGAACAAGTTTGTCAAACAAACTCCGTTCAGCATGTAGACAGCAGACATGGTCAGACTTGCAGTGAGACCGCAAGACTTCATGTGTATACTGGATCTGAAGGACGCGTACTTCCAGATCCCAATCCATCCGTCTTTCAGGAAGTACTTGAGATTCAGCCTAGACAACAAGATCTACCAGT
Organism: Palaemon carinicauda; assembly: GCF_036898095.1. Lineage (NCBI taxonomy): Eukaryota > Metazoa > Arthropoda > Malacostraca > Decapoda > Palaemonidae > Palaemon > Palaemon carinicauda. Next base: position 18,200,748 of record NC_090758.1, read on the forward strand.
TCAAGGTGCTGTTTTTCGGTCTCTCCACAACACCGCAGGTTTTCACCAGTGTTCACCCTGATATCTTCGTGGGCACACAGGATCGGCATCCGTCTCCTCCGTTATCTGGACGATTGGCTGATCCTGGCAGACTCGGAGTCGACCCTTCTTCGACACCGAGACAAGCTTCTGGGACTTTGCCAAGATCTAGGGATCATGGTAAATCTCGAGAAGTCTTCTCTGCTTCCATCTCAACGACTGGTACATCTAGGCATGATATTGGACACCAATCTCCACAAAGCCTTTCCATCAGACGACAGGATAGCAAGGCTGAGGAGGGTTGCAGATCCTTTCCTCAGACGAGAAGAGCTTCCAGCCCAATCGTGGTTACGTCTCCTAGGTCACCTTTCCTCCCTAGCCCGTCTGGTTCCAAACGGCCGCCTCAGGATGAGATCCCTGCAATGGCGGCTCAAGGCCACGATTCCCCGGACATCCTGGTCCCTATGGGTCCTACAGAACGGACGAAAACCTTTGAAAGGGAGTGGATCTTCTCGTCCTCCCCCCGGATTTGATGCTGTTCTCGGACGCTTCAAAAGAGGGGGGGGGGGGGGGGGGGGGGGGGCGTTCTGAACCTCAGGATCTCAGGCCTATGGTCAGAATCAGAAAAGTGCCTCCACATAAATCAGCTAGATATGAAGGCCGTAGATTTGGCACTTCAACAGTTCCAACGGATCCTGGCGGGTCACTCCGTGGTAGTGATGAGCGACAACACCACGGTGGTGGCTTACATCAACAAGCAGGGAGGTACCTTTTCACAACAGCTATCCCATCTTGCAGTAGATGTACTAAGATGGACCGAAGTCCACTAGATTCCACTATCGGCTCGCTTCATTCCGGGCAAGAGGAATGTGCTCGCCGACAGTCTGAGCAGAACATCGCAGATAGTGAGTACTGAGTGGTCTTTGGATCCTCTAGTAGCCAACAAAGTCCTGACTTTGTGGGGTTCCCCGACGGTGGACCTGTTCTCGACAGCCTTGAACTTCAAGCTTCCGCTGTACTGTTCCCCAGTCCCGGACCCCAAGTCACTCTGGCAAGATATCTTCCAACAACGGTGGGACAACATCGACGTGTACTGTACGCCTTTCCCCCGTTCTGTCTGATGAGAAGGGTGCTCAACAAGACCAGACTATCGGTCAACCTGTCGATGACCCTAATAGCTCCGCTATGGCATCATGCAGCGGGGTTCCCGGACCTTCTGCAGCTCCTGACGAAACTCCCGAGATAGCTTCCTCCACGGCACGAGCTACTCAAGCAACCACACTGCAACATCTTCCGCAAAGCCGTAGCATCGCTTCACGCCTGGAGACTATCCAGCATCTCCTCACAGAGAGAGGCTTTTCGCAACAAGTTGCGGAGAGCATGTCTCAACCTCTGCGAAAGTCATCTGCAGGGGTCTACCAGGCGAAGTGGAGAGTCTTCTGTGGTTGGTGTCGTGGAAGGGGTATCTCTTCTCTCGATGCCACTATTCCAGCAATAGCGGAGTTTCTTGTGTATTTGCGGGAAGAAATGCGCCTCTCGGTCTCGGCGGTGAAAGGCCATCGCTCAGCCTTAAGCCTGGCCTTTAGGCTGAAAGGGATGGACATTTCCTCCTCGCTGGAACTTTCCCTACTCATACGAAGCTACGAGCTTACCTGCCCTCAGTCAGAAGTGAGACCCCCTCCATGGAACGTGGTTCGTGTCCTCAGGTCTCTTAAGAGACCTCCGTTCGAACCATTACGCCAGGCTTCTGATCGTCACCTGACTTGGAAGACGGTGTTCCTGCTTCCTTTGGCCTCGGCCATGCGAGTCAGTGAACTTCATGGTCTCTCGTACGACGTCGCCCATTCAAGGGGATGGGGGGAGGTAACGTTCGGGTTCGTCCAGGAGTTTGTTGCTAAGACTCAGAATCCTGGAGTACCGGATCCACGGTTCGGCGCCTTCAGGATTTCGAGTCTCCGTTCTGTAACAGATGACCCAGACCATCTCCTACTGTGCCCAGTAAGGAGTCTGAGGCTCTATCTGAAGAGAACAGCTGCAGTTCGTCCTCGAGTGCAAGCCCTGTTTGTGAGCACAGGGAGGACGAAGAGGAGGGTAACTAAGAACACCATCAAAGCTTGGATTCGCAGGGTTGTCCACCATTCCCTGAACCCAGACTCTCCTCCGTCACGTCGCCCGAGAGCACACGATGTCAGAGGCATCACTACGTCCCTGGCATTCAAGAGAAATTTCTCAGTGACGCTGGTTCTACAAGCTGGGGTCTGGAAGCGTCAAACATCCTTCACAGCCCACTACCTGCAGGACGTGACCCACAGGAGGCTCGATACGTTCTCTATCGGCCCTGTGGTGGCTGCACAACAGCTGGTCTAACCTCAGGCTCCTTAATGGACAAGTAGCAGAAGGTTGAGGGCATTGTTACCCAGTTTTAGTCTGCATGAATGAAAAAGTATGTCTGGCCCTTACTCTTTTCTTCATCCTCCCCTCTCTTGGGGAAAGCAGCATCCTGGGTTCTCTGCACAGCTGACCTCAAACCACTGCAGGTAAACCATGCTTCCTTGTGTTCCGAGTATTAATATAATACTGTCGCGTGCCCCATACCCTGACGAGGTGGTATTGGGAACGTCCTAGCCTAGATTTCCATCTAAAGGACTTCAGGTCAACTTCCTAGGACGAGTCACACTTCTTTCCTTCACACACTAGTTTATGTAGGCTGCACGTTCCTTGTGGAGCAAGGAACTTGCGAGGTGCGGGGACTCCTTATCTCGAGTGCTACACACTCGGATCCTGAGTCCCCGGGCAAAGCCAAAGCCAGTAGGGCTGGGACTTACCACCCTACCTAAGGGTTGAGTCACCCCATGTAAATAGCGTGGTTCGTATTTCGGTTACGGAACAAATGACAAATTCGGAGATAATTTGTATTTTTCCTAACCATACAAACCTTAGCTATTTACACATACTTGCCCGCCAGTCCTGTCCCCCGTGACATCCTACCTCTAAGCGAAGTGAATCAGTTCACTGGTGTGTGAGGGGGGAGTGGTAGCTAGCTACCCCTACCCCCTCGCTAACTAGCGAGGGGGTAGTAAACCCTCGTTAAAAATCTAATGGCTCGTCATTTCAGCTACGCCGAAAGTAATACCCCATGTAAATAGCTAAGGTTTGTATGGTTAGGAAAAATATAAATTATCTCTGAATTTGTAATTTTTACTTACTTTTTCTTATACTTGTAATATATATATATAAACATTCTTTATGTTTATGTATATATTTTTGTGTATAGAAATGTAATAAGTTTTCTTTTCAGTGTTTGTGCTGTGTGGTAGTGTACGACGACGACACCGGTAGTGCTAGGCCACCACGGTTTCTCGTCATGGGGTGCGGGCTCTCCCTCTTGGTTCTTCGGTCGTTTCCTTTGGCTTTCCGTTAATTCGTCCGCCGTGGGGAATCGTCATCGCTAGACTTTCTTCATTCATCTTTTATCTTCGCTGTTCCTCCTTTCCTATGGGGAACTTGGATTCTCAGCGAAGGGAATGTGGGAGTTTAGTTTGACTACGTTCTCTCTCTCTACTCAAGGTCGTTCACCCTTTACTACTACTACGTACTACTAAGGAAACTTCTTTCCCCTTGGGGGCTGAGTTGCTTTTCCGTTTTATTTGCCTCAATTATTTTTAATGAAATCTAATTGTATTTTTAACTTTTCAGCTTCTGGGGAATGCTTCCCTTCGGGGGTCAGTGGTTCTTACTATTTGTGAACATTCAAAAATCAGTTACATAATTATAATTGTTATAATTCGGTTTTTTGTTAAAGTTCTCCGCCCTCCCCCTTCTCCCGCCAATGTTAGTGGGGGAGGAGGGCGCATACTTAATTTTTAATTCTTAATTTTTGCTATTCCCTCAGGGTTACTCTTCGAAGTTCCTCCCGGGGGAATTTCTGTTAAATAATTATTTAACTTTATTTTCCCAGTTAACTATGCAGTTTTTCTTCATTTGACTGAAGTGTGCCAACAAAGCAGAGCTGTCCTGTTTATGCCTAGGGAGTCTGCTGTCGCTGCCGTCTCCCTAGTACATTGTCATGGGCGTTATCCCTTCTCTTAGAAGTTCTCCCGTGACAACTGTCAGCTCTTCAGTTCATCTTAGAACGATAAGGAGGTTCGCCTCCAGGGGTAGGTAACTTCCCTTTCGAGGGAGGTTCCCTTCCCAGGTGTGAGATCTTCCCCCCTGCAGAGGGGGAACTTCTCATACCTTAATTTTCCTGGTCCTTAGGCGGTTGCTCTTGGTGCTGAGCTACCGCTCTTGTAACCATGCTCAAGGGGCTGAGCGGTTGCAAAGCCGGTCCATGGAACTTCCTGTGACTATGCTCTTGGGGCTGAGCAGTCTCTTCTGTAGCTATGCTCAAGGGGCTGAGCAGCTGCAGGATCAGTCTTGACCTCTCTTGTTCGCGAGGGAGGCCACTCATAAGGGCTCCTCCTCGGAGGATTGCTCCTTATAGGTCAGCTTGCTGACCCTACGGCCCTTAGGGGCACCATCACCAGTGTCTTCAAGTCTCTTCTACGAAGTGTTCACCTCTTTCGTTTGCGAGAGAGGCCACTCATAGTGACTCCTCTTCGGAGGATTGTTCCTGATAAGACCAGCTTGCTGTTCAGTCTCTGACACTTCGGTGTTTAGTGACAGGGAGACTTCGGGGTCTCGTAACATTAGTTACGCAGAACCCTTGGGCTCTCATAACTTTAGTCACTCCAACACTTCGGTGTTTAGTGACAGGGAAACTTCGGTTTCTCGTTGCGCTGACCCTTCGGGGTCTCGCAACTCAGACTACATTAGGCCTTTGGTCTCTCGTGCCCCTAGTCACTCTGATCCTTCGGGGTCTCGTTCTCTTAGACCTGCTGACCTGCCGTCTCCGTTCCTGGCTGCTGACGTGCTGTGGGCGCCCACGCCCCCCGTTATCCAACGAACACTGATCCCTTCGGGGCATAGGGGCTTTCTCACATTGTGAGTAAGTCCCTTAAGCGTCAGGTATCCTCTGCGCGCCAATGTTCTGATGTGCGCTCGCGCGCAAGCGCTCGCCTGCTGTTCCTGAGACTGCTATCCAGAGACACCCTGTTCCAGGCACTGCTCGCCAACGTTCCCTGCGCATTAGCGCACATCGTTGGAGTTCCTGAGATAGCGCACAGGCGCTCACCAGTGGTTCAGCCTGCAGTGTCTCCAAGTCTCTTCTACGAAGGGCACCTCTCCCGTTCGTGGGAGAGGTCTCTCATAGAGACCACTCCTCGGAGTATCAAGCAGTACTTCCAGTGTTGTTCGTCGGCTCTGGACTCTGAAGCAGACCTGCCTCGGTCCTCTTCAGGGGATGCCCTCCCTTTTTAGGACACATCCCAGTTCCTGATCGTCCTGTCAGCTGATCCTTCAACCTAGAGCACAGGTGCGTGCGCTAGCGCCGATGATCTTCTTATGCGCGCAAGCGCCGACGATCTTCTTTAGCGCGCAAGCGCTGACGATCTTCATACGCGTGTAAGCGCCGACGATCGTCCGCGCGCGGGCACCGATGGTTTCTTGCTCACACTCGCCGACCTTCTAACGCGCGCAAGCGCTGACGATCTTCGTTCGCGCGCGAGCCCCGACGATCTTCTTGCGCGCGCAAGCGCCGACGATCTCTTCCGTGCGCACCAACAAACTCGTCATTCTGATCCTGCTCATCAGTCTGGTTCCTGCGCACCCTATGAAGTCTCGCCTGCACGCCCGTGCGCTCAAGCATTTCAACAGCCTCTCGCGCGCGACCCCCGGGTATTTCCCATCGCTCTAGCGCTCTCCCTAGCGCAATCGCCAAAACCCTCCCCCGCGCGAGGCTGCCAGACAACGCGCTGTAAGGTCGCCATTGCCACTTTTCTCCCCCCCCCCCAAGCACAGAACAGTGTGCTTGCCGGAGGGGGGAAGGTTCCAGAAAGGTCCAGTGACATGCCATCCTTATCTTTTTACAGGCGACTTCCCCTCTAGAGGGAATGTCTGACAGCGCAACCGTCGGGCGGAAGCCTGGTTTGGGACTCTAATCCGAGCGGTAGCACAGGCTTTCAAGCTGTTCTCTCTGAATGAAGCCACAAATCCTTGGCTGCAACCACTCCCCCGAAGAGGAAAAGAGGAGTTTGGACGAGGTAACTTCTCCGAGCACGTAGCTGTCTCCTCGTAAGTCTTCGAGGCAGGTACTCTCCCCCCTCAGACTTTTCTTCTTCACCTTCGGACGAAGTTTTCTTGCCCTCAGGAGATTCACGGGAGGTGAGACGTTCCCCAATCACACCATTGAGGGAAACCCCACCTCGCGCGATAAGTTTTCTCGAATAAAGGTAGAGAAGAGCCTACCTCCGTCGTTGTTGGAGTCCTGCATCCCTCCCGGGAGGGAGTCAAGGACTCCAAAGAAATACCTGGAGTCCTCTAGCACCAAATCTTCAGGCTCAGACATTCTTCGTTATGGGAACGAACCTGTTTGAGCCTAAGGACGTGAAGCAGGCATCTGAGAGGTATAGGAAATCACCGAGACTCCCTCCTATATAGGGCTTTGACATTCAAGCCCTATAAACCAGCACTTCAGCAGCCACGTCCTACCAAATCAACGGCAGCTAAGATAGTGGGGTCTAAGCCCTTTCCGGTCAAGGACAAGAAAGGCAAAAAGTTCCCCAGGGGAGGGAAGAATCCTAGAAGGAGCAACCGAGGCTGCAAACGCTAGGATTGGCAGTTCCTCTGCATGTCCGCCAGTGGCGGGATACCTACAAGGTTGTGCAGACAGGTTGCAGCAACTCAAGGTCGTTTCCAGGACGATTTCTGTAAGCAGTCAGGGATATCGCGTCCTGTTCACAACTTCTCTACCTCCCCTGAAGATGAATTCTGTGTCATTTAGCACCCTTGCCATGGGATCAGCAAGGGGGCTAACTCTTTGGGCAGAGGTCCAGTTTAAAGAATACTTCGGTCAGCATGGAGACCGCAGACACAGTCAGTCTGGCAGTAAATCACAAGACTTCTTGTGTTTCCTGGACCTGAAGGCCGTGTACTTCCAGATCCCAGTCCATCTGTTTTCAAGGACGTACTTAGGATTCAGCATAGACAACAAGGAGTACCAGTTCAAGGTGCCGTGTTTCGGTCTCTCCACAGCACCACAGGGTTTCGCCGTACTGTTCACCCTAATTTTATCATGGGCACTCAGGATCGGCTTCCGTCTCCTCTGGATGACTGCCTGATCCTAGCAGACGCGGAGTCATTCCCTCATTGACACAGAGACAATTTCTATAACTTTGCCTGGATCTAAGGATCATGGTAAGTCTCGAGAGATCCGCTCTGCTGCCCAATCAATGAATGGTTCACCTAGGCATGATTATAGACACCAATCTCCATAAAGCCTTTCCATCAGACGACAGGATAGCAAGGCTTAGAAAAGTCGCAAGCCCTTTCCTCAGACGAGAAGAGCATCCACCCCAATCGTGGTTACGTCTCCTCGGTCACCTTTCACCCTTGGCTCGTCTAGTCCTCAACGGTCGCCTCAGGATGAGGTCTCTCCAGGGGCGTCTCAGGTCCGAGTGGAATCAAGGCTGCGATTCCCTGAACATCATGATCCCTATGGATCCTTCGGAACGAACGAATCGCCAGTGGTGGGTGACAGGCGAGAACCTACGGAAAAGAATGGATTTCTCGTTCCTTCCCCCGGTTTGGAGGCTGTTTTCGGACACCTCAAAGGAACGGGGGTGGGGGGTGGGACCATGTTCTGTACCACAGGGCCTCTGGCCTGTGGTCAGAATCAGAAAAGTGCCTCCATATAAATCTGCTAGAGATAAAGGCCGTTCTTCATGGCCCTTCAACAGTGCCAACAAAGACCTAGCGGATCACTCAGCGGTGTGATGAGCGACAACACCACAGTAGTAGCTTAAATCAACAAGCAAGGAGATACCTTTTCAAAGCAGGTATCCCATCTCTCAGTAGAGATACTGAGATAGACCGAAGTCCACTCGATGCCTCTTTCGGCTCGCTTCATTCCAGACAAAGGGAATGTGCTCGCTGACAGTCAGAGCAGAGCATCTCAGATAATGAGTACCGAGTGGTCCTTGGATCATCCAGTGGCCAACAAAGTCCTGAATTTGTGGAGTTACCCGACTGTGGATCGGTTCGCTACATCGCAGAACTTCAAGCTCCCGCTGTATTGCCCGCAGTCCCAGATCCCAAAGCACTCTGGCAAGATGCCTTCCAACAACGGTGGGACAGCACCGACGTGCGCTTTTCCCCAGAATATCGGTCAATCGCTCGATGACCCTTTATAACTATGCTGTGGCATCACGCGGAATGGTTTCCGGACCTTCCGCAACTCCCAACGGAACTTCCGGGAGAATTCCCTCTACAACACAAGCTACTCAAACAACCACATGCCAACATCTTTCACAAAGCCGTAGCTTCGCTTCGACTTCACGCCTGGAGACTATCCAGCATCTCCTCACTAAGAGAGGATTGTCGCAACAAGTTGCGAATGGGATGTCTGGACAGCTGCGCAGGTCATCCGCAGGGGCCTACCAAGCAAAGTGGCGAGTTTTCTGTGGCTGGAATCGTGAAGGGGTATCTCTCCACTCGATACCACTATTCCAGCAAGAGCGGAGTTCTTCGTTTATTTGCGGGAAGAATGCGCCTTTCAGTCTCGGCAATGAAAGACTACCGCTCAGCCTTAAGTCTAGCCTTCAGGCCCAAAAGAGCGGACTTTTCTTCCTCGCTGGTACTTTACTCATACGAAGATACGATCTTACTTGCCCTCAGTCGGAAGTGAGACCTCCTCCAGGGAACATGGTTCGAATTCTCAGGCCTCTTAGGAGGCCTCCCTACGATCCATTTCGCCAGGCTTCAAATTGCCACCTAACTTCGAAGGCGGTGTTCCTACTGTATTAGCTTTGGCCTCGGCCAAGCGAGTCAGTGAACTTCATGGTCTCTCGTATGACATCGCCCATGCAAGGGAATGAGGGGAGGTAACGTTCAGATTCGTCTCAGTGTTTTTGGCTAAGACACAGAATCCGGGAGTGCCGGATCTTTGATTCGACTCTTTCTGGATTTCGAGTCTTCGTTCTGTAACAGATGACCCAGACCATCTCCTACTGTGTCCAGTAAGGAGCCCGAGGTTATATCTCAGAGAAGGGCTGCATTCGTCCCCAAGTGCAAGCTTTGTTTGTGAGCACTGGGAGAACAAAGAGGAGGGTCACCAAGAATACCATCTCCGCATGGATTCGTAGGGTGATCCATCTGTCCCTGAATCCTGACCCTCCTCCATCATGTCGCCTTAGAGCGCATGATGTCAGGGTTGTAGCTACGTCCCTGACCTTCAAGAAGAACTTCTCAGTGACGCAGGTTCTACAAGCAGGAGTGTGGAAGCGTCAGACAACCTTCACAGCCCACTACCTGCAAGACGTGACACACTGGAGGCTCGATACGTTCTCTATCGGCCTTGTGGTGGCTGCACAACAGCTGATCTAACCTCAGGCTCCTTAATGGACAGGTAGCAGAGGGTTGAGGGCATTGTTACCCGGTCTTAGTCTACATGAATGAAAAGATTTGTCTGGCCCTTATTCTTTTCTTCATCCTCTCCTTCCTTGGAGAAAGCAGCATCCTGGGTTCTCTGCATAGCTGACCTCAAACCACTGCAGGTAAACCAAGCTTCCTTGTGTTCCTAGTATTAAGTTAATACTGTCACGTCCCCATACCCTGACCAGGTGGTATTGGGTAAGTCCTAGCCTAAAGTTTTCCATCTAAAGAGCTTCAGGTCAACTTCCTAGGACGAGTCACACATAATCCTTCACACACAGCTTATGTAGGCCGCAGCCCTTGCATAGCAAGGTGCGAGCGAGGTGCAGGGACTCTTTATTGCTGAGTACTGACACACTCAGATAATGAGTCCCCGGGCAAAGCCAAAAGCCAGTATGGCTGGGACTTTTCCACCCTTCCTAAGGGTTGAGTCACCCATATTAAAGAGTGTGGTTTGTATTTCAGTTACGGAACAAATGACAAATTCGGAGATAATTAGTATTTTTCCTAACTATACAAACCTTAGCTATTTAATCAAACTTGCCCGCCAGCCCTGTCCCCCGTGACGTCCTACCTCTAAGCAAAGTGAGCTCATCAAACAGGTGTGTGAGGGGGGGGGGGTGGTTAGCAAGCTACCCCTCCCTACCCCCCGCTAACTAGCGATGGGGGTAGTAAATCCTCGTTAAAATTCTAATGGCTCGTCATTTCAGCTACGCAAAAGTAATAACCCATATTAAATAGCTAAGGTTTGTATAGTTAGGAAAAATACAAATTATCTCTGAATTTGTCATGTTTCTAATATGATGGTTACAATTTCTTACCATATTATTTATATGTTCATTCATTGTTAGTCTATCATCCATGGTTACTTCAAGATTTCTGACAGATTTCTTTAGGTCAATGATCGATTGACCTATTTCAATTCTTTGGAAGCATTCAATTCTTTTTATATCTTTTTCATTTCCAAAAATAATACATTCACTTCTATATTCATTGAGCTTGAGCTTTTTTGTTAACATCCAAGCCTTAATGTCATTCATTATTTCATGTATCTTTCTTTTAGCTTCATCAACTGATTCTATTGGGAAATTCTTTGCTTAACACTTTTTCTTCTGCTTTTGAGGTTGGTGAAGATTGAATGGAAATGGGAAATTTCTCTCTCCTGGCAGAAGGGCAGGCACTGCAACTGCTTCGTGGCGACGATAGATATAGATCCACACTTCCTCTTTGCTTCGTGTAGGGAACATGTCTATATGTGGGTACCCGCTTGGTATTACTGTACTTACCGTCAGCGTTACCTTTCCTTGTAAAAACCAACTTTTCCTTCTAGAAAACTGTCAGTTTCCTTCAAAAATGACACATTTTCATTGCAAATAAATACTTTATGTATATATATATATATATATATATATATATATATATATATATATATATATATATATATATATATATATATATATATGCAGTAGGGTCCCGAATTATGCGAGAATTTGGTCGATCAATGACCTCGTATAAATGGAAAATCGCATATTTCGAAACACACAACTACAGAAATAATTACATTTGGGCCATGGCAACCAGCAACTTGCCTATTCAAACGTGTTTACCACCCATTTCAAATACTTTCTATGTACGATACTGTATTATTTTATAATATCAAATTGTTCTTGTAAATAAATTAAACATTTGATATACTTTAAAGTTCTAATGACTTGAAAAAAAGGTTAAAGTTACAACCAGGATGTGTGTAAACACCGTATATTTCTCGTTACAACACGACCCAAAATACAGACAAATTTTAATGTTTGTCATATCTATTGTATAAGACAACTGGTGAATAGCAAAACCATCACTCTATAGACTAGCTTTTGTTGTATCATTGAAAATCCTAAATTATCAAAATAAAGGAGATTTTATATCACGAGTTTCCTAAACACGCCTAAAAGCACAATGAAAAATGACGACCATTGTTTTGTTTACGTTTATCTCTGATCATAACGAAGAAACGAACGCATTTACACATCTTTGTATAGGTTAGTTTTATATGATGATTTTGTTATTACCAATGTTCTACTTAATTTTTTTCAGAACTTCGAAATAAGTGAAAAAAACGTTTTCCTTTATGACGCCGCCTGAAACGGAAACCTTCCATTTGTTTATTGTACGCTCCATCTTCGATCATAATAAACAAACGAACGCATTAAACACACATGATTAAAGTGATAACTATTGATATTAAAAGCATTTAGTAAACATTGTTATTACAAATATTTTACTTACCGTATCCATATAAATTCCTAAATTCGTAGCAAAGCGGAAAACTTTTTTTCATACGTTTAATCAAAAATAGCGAAGAGCCGCTATTAACAGTATGGTAATTCATGATAATTCTAAACTGTTACGAAAGATAATTGTCCTTTCCATATTGAAAATAATTTTCTTAGCTGCAGTTATAAGTCAACTTGTACCCACCTCAATTATGGAACCATTTGGAAAACGGTAACAGAAGAAGAAAGTCCTAAGCCGGTTTTTAAAGTCATCGAACAATTAGGTTACGCTAGAACGTTCAATATGATAGAGAAGGTGCGAGATTGGAGAAGTAAGGAAAATTGAATCATGCTTGATTTTTAATAAAACTGAACTTTGTGAAACAACAAAGATTTCATTTGTTAGAGAGATATAGAGAGGTAAGAAATGGGGGGGGTTAGTGAAAGGTATCCGAGAGAGAGAGAGAGAGAGAGAGAGAGAGAGAGAGAGAGAATGATGGTTTTAAATGTACTAAACAATAAATATGATAGGTTATAAGACGTTGGTGCTTATGTAATATTAACTGTATAGATGGTTTGAATAAGTTAAGAAATGGTATAAACAATACTTTGTTATTGTATTCGTACGCTCATATTCTTAAGAGCGAGTGCTAGACATCAGCTGATCTGATCACAGCAAAAAGTTAAACAAAAATAAGTCAGCAATACTCTATTTATAAAACATTTCCGAAATTTAAAACAAAAGTACAGGGTTTTCTTAAAGCACAATTAACTATTTAAATAGTAGCAATTTTCTAGAATAAAGTTAAGTTTCCTAAAAATAGTGGTTTGCTGACGAAATTGGATGTCATATTTTAAGCTACAATTGAAATGGACTTATACTCGGTATAATTTTTTTGTTTTATATTTAATTGACGCTTTTTAATAAAACCTATTTTGGGTTCTTCATCAACAGTATACGTAAGTATTGTATAACACCGGAGAGAGAGAGAGAGAGAGAGAGAGAGAGAGAGAGAGAGAGAGAGAGAGAGAGAGAGTCAGCTGTTGTAATCGAATGCCATCTTCTTGTTTCTTGTACCACTTGAAGCGATGAAATGATCACCGCAATTATTAATAGTCATGTTAATTTCATTCTTAAACTCAGGTTGTAATATGTGAACTAAGATTTCATTTCTTACACACATACAGAGAGAGAGAGAGAGAGAGAGAGATTTGAGTCTCTCTCTCTCTCTCTCTCTCTCTCTCTCTCTCTCTCTCTCTCTCTCTCTCTCTCTCTCTAGGAGAGAGGATTTTATAATTACACCTTGTACCATACAAAACAAATCATTGTAAAGCAAATCTATACTGTTTAGAAGATGCCAAAATATTGCCGACTTGTTACCGAAATTTACGCTATTCACTGCCGATAAACGAACCCAGTCTACGTGTGAAAACCTTGAATACCCACAGGGAAAACTAAAGCTTTTATATATTCTATACTAAATTAAAATAATGCTTGAATATACCTTCATTAACAATACCATTAAATTTATCGAAAGGTTAGAGAAAGATAAAGATTGCCAAGAATGTAACCACAATTCTGTTTACATTTTGTCAGCAGGGTTTGCATAGTTAAAAGTTGATTTCATTGTTGATATGGAATTTTTTCCTTAAATAGGCTATTTATTATGAAATTATGTTAACAAAATGTAAGATAAATATCGTTTGGTAACATTTATTACCAAGCACTCTATTTAGGGCTACCAATATAGATTTGATATATTTTGTAGTGCTTGACTTGCAGACTTTGAACAGCTTAGCAGAAACAATTTTTTTTTTTAAACTACCGACCGTATAAATGGGGAATCGCATAATTCGAACGCACATAATTCGAGACGCTACTGTATACACTAGGGTCCCGAATTATGCGGGTTCGAATTATACGATTCCCCTTTTATGCGACCTCTATTTTTCAAAAATAAATTTTCTGTATCTGCGAAACTGTTCAAAGTCTGCGAGTCAAGCACTATAAAAGTTATCAAATCTATTGTCTTTCTAAGCATATTGGTAGCCCTAAATATGGTGATTTATAATAAATTTTACAAAACAATATTAACATTACATCTTATTAACATAATTTCATAATGAATAGCCTATTTAAGGATTAAATTCCACATCAACAATGAAATCAACTGTTAACTGTGCGAGTCCAGCTGACAAAATGTAAACAGAATTGTGGTTACGTTCTCGGCAATCATTATCTTTCTCCAACCTTACGATAATTGTAATGGTAATGTTAATGATGGTATATTAAAGCATGTTTTTTGTTTAGTACAGTATATATAAAAGCCTTATTTTTCCCTCCGGGCTTTCAAGGTTTTCATGAGTAAACTGGGTTCATTTATCGGCAGCGAATAGCCTAAACTACGGTAACGAGTCGGCAATATTTTGTCATATTTTAAACAGTACACATTTGATTTGCAAAGATTAGTTTTGTAGAGTAGACGGTAAAATAAAAATCTCTCTCTCTCTCTCTCTCTCTCTCTCTCTCTCTCTCTCTCTCTCTCTCTCCGTAAGAAATAAAACCCTAGTTAACATGGCAACTCGAGTTTAAGAATGAAATTAACATGACAATTGTTGGTTGTGGCGATCAATTTCTCGCTTCAGGAGGTACACGAAACAAAAACACGGCACTTGATTACAACAGCTGATTCTCTCTCTCTCTCTCTCTCTCTCTCTCTCTCTCTCTCTCTCTCTCTCTCTCTCTCTCTCTCTCTCGTGTTATACAATACCTACAAATAGATGAAGAAACAAAAATTGGTTTTCTTAAAGTGTCAATTAAATACAAAACAAAAAAATTATACCGTGTATACATCCATTTCAATCATAGCTTAAAATACGGTATCCGATTTCGTCAGCAAACCACTATTTTTTAGGAAACACCATTCTATTCCAAAAAATTTTTACTCTTTAAATAGTCAATTGCACTATAATAAAACATGTACTTGGGTTTTTAGATTTCGGGTGTGTTTTAAAAATCGAATATTGCTGACTTCTTTTTGTTTTACTTTTGGCTGTGATTAGATCAGCTGATGTCTAGCTTCCGCTCTCACGAATATGCGCGTACGAATACGTTAACAAAGAATTGTTTACACCATTTCTTAATTTATTAAAACCATCATTACAGTTAATATTACATAAGGATCAATGTGTTATAAACTATATCTTTTGTTTAGTACATTTGAAACCATCTCTCTCTCTCTCTCTCTCTCTCTCTCTCTCTCTCTCTCTCTGTCACATCGAACGTAATAGCGGTAACCTAATTGTTCGATGACTTTAAAAATAGGCCTAGTACTTCCTTCTTTTACCATTTTTGCATATGGTTTTCCAACTGAAGTTAGGAAAAGTATTTTGGATATGGAAAGGACAATTATCTTTCGTAACAGTTTAGAATTATCGTAAATTATCATTCTGTCATTAGCGGCAGTTTGCTATTGTGGATTATTATTATTATTATTATTATTAAATTCCAAGCTACAACCCTAGTTGGAAAAGCAGGATGCTATAAGCCCAAGGGCCCCAACAGGGAAAATAGCTCAGTGAGGAAAGGAAACAAGGAAAAATAAAATATTTTAAGAATAGTAACAACATTAAAATAAATATTTCCTATATAAACAATAAATACTTCAACAAAATAAGAGAAAGAGAAACTAGATAGAACAGTGTGCCTGAGTGTAACCTCAAGCAAGAGAACTCTAACCCAAGACAGTGGAAGGCCATGGTAAAGAGGCTATAGCACTACCCAAGACTAGAGAACAATGGTTTGATTTTGGAGTGTCCTTCTCTTAGAAGAGCTGCTTACCATAGCTAAAGAGTCTCTTCGACCCTTACCAAGAGGAAAGTAGCCACTGAACAATTACATTGCCGTAGTTAACCCCTTGGGTGAAGAAGAATTGTTTGGTAATCTCAGTGTTGTCAGGTGTATGAGGACAGAGGAGAATCTGTAAAGAATAGGCCAGACTATTCGGTGTCTGTGTAGGCAAAGGGAAAGAACCGTAACCGGAGAGAAGGATCCAATATGGTACTGTCTGGCCAGTCAAAGGACCCCCTAACTCTCTAGCGGTAGTATCTCAACGCATAAGGAAACAAAAGGTTTCCAGCTTTGCTACGAATTTAGGAATTTATATGGATACGGTAAGTAAAATATTTGTAATAACAATGTTTACTAAATGTTTGTAATATCATTAGTTATCACTTTGATCATGTGTGTTTAATGCGTTCGTTTGTTTATGATCATCGAAGATGGAGCGTAAACAAATGGAAGGTTTCCGTTTCAGGCGGCGTCATAAAGAAAAACATTATATAAATGGCATTCACTTAATTTATTTGGAAGTTCTTAGAAAAAAAATTAAGTAGAGCACTGGTAATAGCAAAATCAACATATAATCAATATTGGTAAGATTGCTGTGGATGCAAAAACTAACCTATACACAGATGTGTAAATGCGTCTGTTTCTTCGTTATGATCAGACATAAACGTAAACAAAACATTGGTTGTCGTTTTCTAATGTGCTTTTTGGCGTGTTTAGGAAACGTATGATATAAAATCGCCTTTATTTAGATAATTTTGGATTTTCAATCATACAACAAAAGCTAGTCTATAGAGTGATGATTTTGCTATTCACCAGTTGTCTTAAACAATAGATATGACAAACATTAAAATTTGTCTGTATTTTGGGTCGTGTTATAACGGGAAATATACAGTTTTTACACCCATCCTGGTTGTAATTTTAACCATTTTTCAAGCTATTAGAACTTTAAAGTATATTAAATGTTTGATTTATTTACAAGAACAATTTGATATAAAGAAATACAGTACAGTACAAAGAAAGTAATGGAAAAGGGTAGTAAACATGTTTGAATAAGCAAGTTGCCAGTTGCCATGGCCAAATGTAATTATTTCTGTTAGTTGTGTGTTTCGAAATCTGCGATTTTCCATTTATACGAGGTCATTCATCGACCAAATTCTCGCATAATTCGGGACCCTACTGTATATATATACAGTGGTACCTCTACATACGAATTTAATTCGTTCCACAACCAACTTCGGATGTAGAAAATGTTCGGATGTAGAAACGAATTTTCCCATAAGAATACATGGTAATTCATTTAATTCGTTCCTCAGCCTAAAAACCCATAATAAATCCTTAATAAATGGCTACACATAATTACACATAACAATAACATAACTGCATAATATGGAAGAAGCATGTAAAAAAGATAATCATAAAGAAATAATAAATAAAAAATGTGTTTTATTGCCACTTTACCTTAGAGACAGGCCAACGCAGGTGAAGGATTTGCTACGCCAGGAGGAGACGGACGATCGGCGAGAAGGTAGACATTGTGTTAACATGTTCTTTAAATAAATACTCTCTCTCTCTCTCTCTCTCTCTCTCTCTCTCTCTTGTTCTTCTTCACTGTTAGTGTTAGAGACGTCTATTAATTTTTTCTGAGAGAGAGAGAGAGAGATTAAACAAAAATGAGAGATTAAACAAAAATGTGTTGTGTACATATGATTTTTAACAGCGTTAACGAGTTGAAAGACAGTTAAATGTAACTAAAAAAACAATATCAGCGAATCTGAATTCCTTTATTAACTAAAACAAATATTGATACAAACACACTCGTGTGCGTATGCGCAAACACACACACACGCACGAGGAGACACGATCAGTGAGGAGGTAGAGATGGTGACTGCGATAACATACCGTAACTTACACTACGGAAATTTCAATCTAACTTAGCTTATTTTTTATTTTTATATTTCATATTTTTTACATTTTTTTTTCTTTTGTTTTTTTATTTTCATCACTTTCAGTGACGAGTTACGGTATGTTATCGCAGTCACCATCTCTACCTCCTCCCCGACCGTCTCTCTTACTGCGCAGCAATTTTTGCACCTGTGTGTGTGTTTGTGCATACGCACACGAGTGTGTTTGTATCAATATTTGTTTTAGTTAATAAAGGAATTCAGATTAGCTGTTATTACTTTCTTAGTTACATTTAATTGTTTTTCAACTCGTTGACGCTGTTGAAAATCATATGTACTCTAAACACATTTTTGTTTAATCTCTCTCTCAGAAAAAAAAATAATAGACGTATCTAACACTATAACAGCGAAGAAGAACGAGAGAGAGAGAGAGAGAGAGAGAGAGAGAGAGAGAGAGAGAGATATTTTATTTAAAGAACATGTTAATGCTATGTTTAGAGAGAAACAGAAAAAGAGAGAAGTCTTATTTAAAAGAGCTTGTTAATGCTATCATGGTTTTTTTTTTGCTTCACTTTTTTCTTTTTGTTCATCACGCTGGCCCTTCTTACAAATGATCGTTGCCAACAATCTCTTTGTCCTTTATCCCTATCAACAAAAGGCGTTCTATCTCTTTCAGGGTATTGCTACGATGTCTTGTGATAATGGTGATCCCCTTCGATGGTTATTTGCTTTAATGGCTGCCTTCAGCTTGATGATCCTCAAGATCATAGGCCTATTCCGGCCATATTGTTTAGCCATACAGTATCACTCACATGCACACTGCTCTCATGTTTTTCTATAATTTCTTGCTTCAATTCTAATGAAAGAATTGCCTTCTTCCTGTACTGAAACTTAGCTTCGTAGGCACCATGATTATAGGTAAAATTAAAAAGGAAATGTGAGAAAAGGAAGAAAATAAGCACTGTTAATAACAGACCAAACAGAGGACAACCACACGATACACACAAGAATAGAGAACTGAGCACTCGACGCTCAATGGCGTAATGTTTACTTCGTGTGTCGAAATAAAATTCGGGTGTAGAGTCAAAAATTTGCTCGAATTTTACTTCGGATGTAGATACGTTCGTGTGTAGAGGTTCCACTGTATATATATATATATATATATATATATATATATATATATATATATATATATATATATATATATTTGTTCCGTAACTGGAATACAAATGGTATTTATTAGGGGTATTACTTTCGGCGAAGCTGAAATGACGATGCATTAAAATTTAGCGAGGGTTAACTACCCACACCGCTAGTTAGCAGGGGAGGGGGTAGGGGTGGGGGTTGCTTGCTACCACTCCCTCCGGAGATTTAGCTCACTTTACTTTTGACTTGGATGGAGGGTGGTTGTTTCCACTCTTCCTCCTCGCCTATTCCGGACTGCCATCAATTTTTCTTTTAACTTACTTTTTCTTATATCGACATATATATAATAAAACATTCTTAATGTTCATGTATAAACATATATATGTATGGAAATGTTGTAAGTTTTCTTTTCAGTGTTTGTGCTGTGCGTGTGATACATATACGACAGGTTCTCAAGATTTGCGCAAGGCCAGGGAACCTTCCTTCCGACTTCTCCCCCACTTGTCCATCGGTCTTCCCGTCGGCATATAACCTACCGATAACTCTGCCGCCACCGCAGGGGAATCGTCATCGTTGGACCCTCCTCGTTAAACTGTTGTCTTCGCCTTTCCCTCTTCCTACGGGAAACATGGATTACTGAGCGAAGGTAGTGTGGCTTCTCAGAGATTGACTACGGTCTTTCTCTTCTCAAGACCGTTCACCTTTCATAGGCCTCTGACAGTGTACTAACGGGGGGAGCACCTTTCCCTTCCGCAGGTTAGGTTGTGCTTCCGATCGTTTTTCTCAATTATTCAAGTGAAATTATAATTGTTTGTAATTTGAACTTGTTCCGTAACTGGAATACAAACCACTGTATTTATTAGGGGTATTACTTTCGGGGAAGCGGAAATGACGAGCCATTAAAATTTAGCGAGGGTTAACTACCCACACCGCTAGTTAAGGGGGTAGGGTGGGTAGCATGCTACCACTCCCACTCACACACCAGGGATTTAGTTCACTTTACTTTTGGCTCTGATGGAGAGCGGTTGTTTCCCCTCTTATTCCTCGCCTATTCTGGACTGCCATTGATTTTTTTCTTTTAATTTTAAACATTTAAGCTTACCCACTGGTTATATATACATGTAATAGCTTTATTCTTCTGTTCCAGCAGAAATTCAAAACTCGCAGCAATCGCATAGATGTCAAGGTACAGTGAACCCTCGTTTATCGCGGTAGATAGGTTCCAGACGCGGCCGCGATAGGTGAAATTCCGCGAAGTAGTGACATCATATTTACCTATTTATTTAACATGTATATTCGGACTTTTAAAACCTTCCCTTGTACGTAGTACTGCTAACAAACCACCCTTTAATGTACAGAACACTTAATGCATGTACTACAGCACCCTAAACTAAAACAGGCACGAATATTAAAGGCGATTTTATATCATGCGTTTCCTAAACACGCCAAAAAGCATGATAAAAAATGGCAACCAATGTTTTGTTTACGTTTATCTCTGATTATAATGAAGAAACAAACGCATTTACACATCTGTGTATAGGTTAGTTTTTGCATTGATTATATTGATTATTCAGTACAGTATGTTGATTTGGTTATTACTAATGTTTTACCTTAATTTTTCTTAGGACTTCCAAATGAAATGTTTTTCTTTATGACGCTGCCTGAAACGACGGCGTCATAAAGTACGCTCAGTAAACAAACTAAGGAATTTAACGTGCATGATGAAAGTGATAAATAATGATATTACAGTAAAAGCTTTTATAAAATATGTTATTACAAATATTATTTACCGTATCTATATAAAATCATACATACGTAGCAAAGCAGGAAAACAATCTACGAGAGAGAGAGAGAGAGAGAGAGAGAGAGAGTTGTTTTACATACGTAAATGTAAATTTTAAACAGAAAAAATAGCCCCATTTCATATAAAAAAGATTACAAATATTTTACTTTATCATATTACAGTAGTCTGTATAATACTGTAAAGTTCAGTACAGTATGTTGTTGTTATAGTCGTGGCGATGAAATTCTCACGAAACAAAAACACGCCATTTGATTACAACAGCTGATTCATTTTCTCTCTCTCTCTCTCTCTCTCTCTCTCTCTCTCTCTCTCTCTCTCTCTCTCTTCGTGTTATACAATACTTACATTTAGATGAAGAAACTAAAATTAGTTTTCTTAGTGTCAATTAAATACGAAACGAAAAAATTAGGCCGAGTCTACATCCATTTCAATCATAGCTAAAAATACGGCATCCAATTTCATCAGCAAACCACTATTTTTTGGGAAATATCATTTTATTCTAGAAAATTGCCACTCTTTAAATAGTTAATTGCACATTAAGAAAGCCTGTACTTTTGTTTTTAAATTTCGGGTGTGTTTTAAAAATCGAGTATTGTTGACTTCTTTTTGTTTTACTTTTGGCTGTGATTAGATCAGCTGTCATCTAGCTGCCGCTCTTGAGTGTGTACGAATACACTAACAAAGTATCATTTATACCATTTCTTAACTTATTCAAACCGTCTACAGTATACAGTTGATATTACATAAGCACCAATGTGTTATAACCTATCAAATTTTTTTGTTTATTACATTTAAACCCCCCTCCATCTCTCTCTCTCTCTCTCTCTCTCTCTCTCTCTCTCTACCTCTCTCTCTACCTCTCTCTCTCTCTCTCTCTCTCTCTCTCTCTCTCTCTCTCTCTCTCTCTCTCTCTTTACCTCTACCTCTCTCTCTCTCTCTGTGGGCTACTTTTCACTACCTCCCATTCCTTACCTCTCTCTATCTCTCTAACAAATGATATCTTTGTTGTTCCTCAAAGTCTCATTTATATTGAAAATCAGTCATGATTCAATTTTCCTTACTTTCTCCAATCTCGCACCATCGGTCACATCGCGGTATTTTCGATATTTCCGGAAAATCCGCGATATATGTATATACATGGGTTATGAAAAAAATCCGCGAAGTGGTGAATCCGCGATGGTCGAACCGCGAAGTAGCGAGGGTTCACTGTATACACCAGCGCCACCACGGAGTTAGGTCGAACTATCCCTCCTAGTATCAGGTTTTTTTTTCTGCCGCCATATCGGCTACATAGAAATGGAATGTACTTGTGTTTAACCTGGATTTTAGCAGTACCTTGATGATTTACTCTTGTTACGGTTTTGAGCAGTCTCTTATAAGGTTTTTGTTTTATATTTTATTGCTATGTTATAGCTTAAAAGTTAGGTTTTATGAATAGTACTTACCTGGCAGTTATATATTTATATAGCTGAGTCTCCGACTGCGGCAGAATTTTATCGAAAATCGCGGCAACCGCCTTGTGGTGGTTGTGTGGTTAGATGGTTAACAACCCTTGAAGGGTGGTACTTGGAATCATTCCTGTTTTCTGTTCCTCAGATTATCTCTGCCGGCCGGATCGACAACATCGTTGGTCCGCCATTTAGAGTTTTTTCGGATCGCTTTCCCTTCATCGCCTTTTTGGACTTCGTTTTTGGTGAAGTACACTGTGTTGGGATTTGGCAATCGTGTTTGTTTTCTGTTTTTTGTCTATTTTCATTTCTTATCATGAGTGAAAAAATTCATTTTTGTATTTGTGCGAATGATATTTGCAAGGTGAGGTTGCCGAAAGTGTCTGTTGACCCTCACACTATCTGTATGGGTTGCAGGGGGTTTGAATGTGCTCTAGATAATAGGTGCAAGGAATGCGAGGTTTTAAATGATGATAATTGGTTAGCTATGAAGCACTATGTGCGCAAACTTGAGGTTGATAGAGTTAGGAGAGCTAAATCAAAGTCAAAGTCTGCTAGTGAGCCTAGCTTAGATTTATCTATTGACCCTTTACTTGTAACCTCTTTGGAAGTTGTTCCTTCCCCGAATGAAGTAACTCCTGCCCCTTCTACAGGATCTGTGCCTACGGATGACCCTTGGTATGCTAAATTAGCTGCTGAATTAGAGGCCATTAGAGCACAATTGGAGGCCTTTAAAGGTAAAGGTGTAAGTGAAATTAATGCTTGTGAAATTGCAGTGGAGGTGGCGACTGATCGAATCTGTCATACCCCTAGGTCTAGACCTCTACCAAGCTCCCAGGACCAAGGGAGAAGGTACGTCGAAAGCCGAAAGGGGGTGAGAGGTGCTTATCCTCGGTCAGTCGTCGCCTCAGACAGTCCTGTTGCGATCTCCCAGGCTGCTCTTGACCGCCCTAGAAAAGGCGTGTCGGATACGTTTGTGTCTTCGCCTGATCGTTCTTCCAGACGTAATTGGCGTTACGAATCAAGACCAATGAAGAGAGGGTGGAACCGGGATGTGCAGTCTCGCTCTCCCTCTCCCGGTTCGAGTAGCCGAGATCCTGATCCTTCGGAAGACGATTTTGATGTTGTTCCTGATAAGAGGGCAAAACAGAGAGTCCTTAGCCCAGTTAATCCTGCTAAACTCCCTGCTTCTTCTGCCAGTGCTCCCAGTCAAGCCGTACGACAACTGCCGTCTTCGGCACCGCGAGAGCCAGCGGAGGTTGCTAAAGCTTTCATGGTTGTTATGCAGGAACAGCTTTCATCGTTAGTTCAAGCTTTCAGCCACCCTTCTCAGTCCGTCAGACGTAACGACGTCTCTGCCTGTTAAGAGATCTTCTTCTAAGAGAGAACTTATATCTCTCCCAAGAAACCTCTGCGCACTTCGTCGGCCGTACGACAACGCACACCCTCTTCATCGGCACGCTGCGAGGATTTTCCTTCCCCCCTCTCTCGGCGCCAGGACGATACTGCCTCTCGTTCTCGGCGCCGAGACGATTCCGTTTCTCTTTCGAAACGCCAAGACGTTACCGCCTCGTTTCTTAGGAAACAGGATGAATGCAGTCTGCATTTTCAAGGCGAAGGCAGCCTGCATCTTCAGGACGATTCCGTTTCTCGTCATCGTGACGATACCGGTTCTCGTCATCGTGACGATACCGCTTCTCGTCATCGTGACGATACCGCTTCTCGTCATCGTGACGATACCGCTTCTCGTCATCGTGACGATACCGCTTCTCGTCATCGTGACGATACCGCTTCTCACCGACTGGATGTTAGCGGCGCTCGGTGCCAGGATTCAAACAGCTCTCGGTGCCAGACTGCTGGCAGCCCAACTCTTCAGGATGTTATCCTTGAGCAGGACCTCGAAGATATTTCGGAAGAGGAAGAAAAACCTGCCGACTCTTCTAGCGATTATAAGGTTCTTTTTCGCTCACTTTTGAAACTTTATGGGGGAGGAATTTCAACCCTTCGGCCCCTCGTTCTCCTCAGTCTCAATTTACCAGGAAGAAAGCTACTAAGTCTTCGGCCTTCATCAAAATGAAACTTTCAATTTCGGCCAGGAAAGCTCTTGCTAAGGTGGATGATTGGATGAAGGAACGGAGACAAGCTGTCAAGACCACCTTTTCTTTTTCACCGTCTCGGCTCGCTTCCAAGGCCGGTATGTGGTATGAGACAGGGGAACCTTTGGGGTTAGGAGTGCCTGCCTCCTCCCAAGGTGACTTCTCGGCTCTTGTGGACTCAGCAAGAAGGCATGCTTTAAACTCTGCCAAGGTGATGTGGTCCATGCCGGAGCTTGAGCACCTCGTCAAAGGAATTTTCAGGGTTTTCGAGGTTTTCAGCTTCCTGGACTGGTCTCTCAGGACTCTGGCCAGGAAGTCTGAACTCCTGGAGGACACGAAGGACCTGCCGAGTATCATGTCCTGCATGGACAAAGCTCTAAGGGATGGAGCGAATGAATTGGCTTCCCTCTTCTCAGCAGGGGTCTTAAAGAAGAGGGCCCTTTTGTGCTCCTTCACCTCTAGATCTGTGACTGTTGCCCAGAAGTCAGAGCTGCTTTACACCCCTTTTACATGTCATCTTTTTCCTGAAGCTCTGGTCAGAGATATCTCCCTTTCTCTGGCACAGAAGGCTACTCAAGACCTTTTGTCTCGGTCTGCTAGGAAGACCTTACTTGTTGCTCTTGCTCCTCTGAAGAAGGAAGAGAAGTTTCAACAGCCCTTTCGTGGCAGGATCTCCTCGAGAGCGGATTTTAGGGGGAGAAGACAAGAGTCAGGGCCAAGGACCAGCAGAGGTGCGTTTAGGCCCCAGTCCAAAAAATGAGATGGAAGTCCTCCAGACACCAGTAGGGGCAAGACTGTCTCGTTTTTGGCAGTCTTGGAAAAGGAGAGGGGCGGACACCTGGTCCCTCTCAGTCGTCAAGGAAGGTTACAAGATCCCCTTTTTAAAGAAACCACCTCTCTCAGACACTCCCCTAGCCTTAGTGGCTCAGTACACCGACGCGGGGAAACGAGAGGCTCTTCTGGAGCTAGTCGAGCAGATGTTGGTCAAGGGAGCAATAGAGCCGGTTCAAGACCTCGCCTCCCCAGGCTTTTACGATCGCCTGTTTCTGGTTCCCAAGAACTCGGGTGGATGGAGACCAGTCCTAGATGTCAGCTCTCTGAACGCCTTCGTGGAGAAAACAAAGTTCTCCATGGAGACGACTCAGTCAGTGCTGGCTGCAGTTCGTCCAGGCGACTGGATGGTTTCTCTCGACCTGCAGGATGCTTATTTTCACGTCCCCATTCATCCGTCTTCGAGGAGATATCTGAGATTTGTGTTCCAGGGCAAGTGCTTCCAATTCAGGGCACTTTGCTTCGGTCTCAGCACAGCTCCCCAAGTTTTCACCAGACTAATGGCGAATGTGGCAGGCTGGTTACACCAGGAGGGGATAAGGGTCTCCTTCTATCTAGACGACTGGCTGATCCGTTCACAGTCGAAAGAAAAATGTCTGGAGGACCTAATGAAGACGTATACGATGACTCAGGACCTGGGACTCATCGTCAACTGGGGTAAGTCTCAGACCGAGCCAAATCAGACTATTCTCTATTTGGGGATAGTTCTGAATTCAGTTCTTTTTCAGGCATCTCCCTCCCAGGAGAGGCAGACCAGGTGCCTGGACAAAGTCAAAGACTTTTTGAGGAAGCAGGAATGCTCAGCGAAGGAGTGGATGAGTCTGCTGGGAACTCTATCCTTCCTGGAGCAGTTTGTCCCGTTGGGGAGACTGCACCTAAGGCCTCTGCAACACTTCCTTGCAAAGGTTTGGAACAGAAAGATCCTGGAGGACACTTTTTCTTTTCCCATTCCGACAAAGATCAAGGATCTTTTGATGTGGTGGCTGGACCCAGCTCTGTTGGGAAAAGGGATCTCCTTGTTCAAGAAAAACCCCGACCTAGTGTTATTCTCAGACGTGTCTGAGTCATGCTGGGGAGCAACACTAGGAAACAAAGAGGTCTCAGGTATTTGGGAAGGGAGTCAGATCAGTTGGCATATCAACAGGAAGGAGTTGATGGCCATTTTGTTAGGGCTAAAGACCTTCAAAACCTCGGTGTCAGGAAAGACTGTGGAGATCAATTCCGACAACACCACAGCTCTCGCGTACATAAGGATGCAAGGGGGAACTCACTCCCTCTCTATGTTCTCAACTGCGAGAGAGCTTCTCCTTTGGGCGAACGAGAACGAGACTCGGCTGTCGACAAGGTTTGTTCAAGGGCAAAGAAACATCAGGGCAGACATGCTCAGCAGGAGGGGACAAGTCCTTCCCACAGAGTGGACTCTCAACCCGCATGTCTGTCGGAGCCTCTGGAAGTTGTGGGGCAGACCTGTAATAGACCTTTTCGCCTCCAGTCTAAATAAGAGGATCCCCAACTACTGCTCCCTAGTCCCGGTCGAGGAAGCTGTTGCAGTGGACGCCTTCTTGATGGATTGGACGGGGCTGGACAGTATGCCTTTCCCCCGTTCAAGATCATCAATCTGGTTGTCAGGAAATTCGCTCTCCTCGATTCAGGACGAATGATCCTAGTGGCTCCATTCTGGCCTGCGAGGGAATGGTTAACCGAAGTGGTAGGGTTGCTGATGGACGTTCCAAGAAGACTCCCGGCAAGTCCAGATCTTCTTAGACATCCCCACTTCGAGAGATTTCATCAAAACCCCCTCGCTCTCAATCTAACTGCCTTCAGACTGTCGAGAAGCTCGTTAGATCTCGAGGCTTTTCGGCACAAGCGGCAAAAGCTATTGCTAGAGCAAGGAGGATCTCTTCACAAAGAGTCTACCAGTCAAAGTGGGAGACCTTTAGAGCTTGGTGCAGGAGACACAAGGTTTCCTCGTCCTCTACCTCTCTAAGCCAGATTGCAGACTTTCTTTTGTACCTCAGGCAGGATGCTAAGCTGGCTGTATCTACCATTAAAGGATACAGGACCATGCTCTCAACCGTCTTTAGGCATAGAGGCTTAGAGTTATCTCAGAATAAGGACTTGCAGGACCTCATTAGGTCTTTTGAGACAACGAAGCAGGTGCAGTTAAGACCCCCCTCTTGGAACCTGGATGTGGTGTTTAAGTTTTTGTGCTCCAAGAAGTTTGAGCCTATCTCGCAAGCCTCTCTGCGAGATGTGACTAAGAAAACCCTCTTCCTTTTGACTCTAGCAACTGCCAGGAGGATCAGCGAGGTCCAGGCAATCGAGAAGCATGTAGGCTTCACCCAAAATGGAGCGGTTTGTGCCTTGAGGTTTGACTTTCTCGCCAAGAATGAGAACCCTTCGAAACCCTGGCCCAGGACTTTTGAAGTCCCTAACCTCACGAATCTAGTGGGTCAGGAACAGGAAAGCCTCATCTGCCTGGTTAGGGCTCTCAAGGCTTATTTGGCCCACACTAAGAACGTGAGGGGTGCTTCCAACTCCTTATGGTGTTCGGTGAAGGATCCTCAAAAACCCCTGTCAAAGAATGCTTTGTCCTTTTTCCTGAGGGAAACTATTAGGGAAGCCCACCTCTTTTCTGAGGAAGAAAACTTTGCCCTGTTAAAAGTACGGGCTCACGAAGTAAGAGCCATTGCTGCCTCACTGGCATACCGGAAAAATATGTCAGTTAGGCAGATCATGGACGCAACGTTCTGGAGGAGCAACTCTGTCTTCGCTTCTCATTACCTCAGAGAGGTAAAAGTGGACTATGACAAGTGTTATACTTTGGGCCCATACGTAGCTGCGGCTTCTGTATTAGGCAAAGGAGTTACTACCCCCACTCAACCTTAGTTTATGTGCTTGTATATGGGTTTGTGTTTTTTATGGTTTTCTGAGGTCCTCGTCTTGTGGTAAGGTTCCCTTAGTCCAGATAGATAGTTTATATCTATTACTGCAAGGTTAGGTGGTTAGCTTTAGTAAGGTTGCAGATTTTTTATTATATGGGAAGGTAGTTTCTGAAGTCTAGTTAAGTTGTTGGTCCAACCCCTTTGACAGACTCGATTGAGTTGTTTGCAGCGTAGCAGGTCTACTCCTGGCTAGAGGCAGTTACCTTTGAAGTCAGCTACCTTAGCAGGTAAGGAATCAAGGTGTTTGTTCTCCTACAACTCTTTTGTTGTTTCCCCAACTATGTTTTTGTGTCTGTTTCCCTCCTCCAAGTGTGTGAATCAGCTATATATATATATAACTGCCAGGTAAGTACTATTCATAAAAATGGAGTTTTTATGATAAAACAAAGTTTTATGAATACTTACCTGGCAGTTATATATATATTTTAAAGCCCACCCACCTCCCCTCAGGAGACAGGTCGGGCAAAGATAATCTAAGGAACAGAAAACAGGAATGATTCCAAGTACCACCCTGTAAGGGTTGTTAACCATCTAACCACACAACCACCACAAGGCGGTTGCCGCGATTTTCGATTAAATTCTGCCGCAGTCGGAGACTCAGCTATATATATATATATATAACTGCCAGGTAAGTATTCATAAAACTTTGTTTTATCATAAAAACTCCATATTTAAAATTTTTCAACCTATTTTTAACTATTGAAAGCATATGACAATAGGTAAACATCTCGCCTGATCGATGACATCAGTCATTTGACGTAAGCTTGAGTATGTCTTGCATTTTCTTTCTTTTCTACAAAGAATGATAAGTTAATACTATCTTACGAAGTATTTAGTTATACAAAATAAAAGGATTATATTGTTTTGAGAAAATTTTCGTCCTTTTGGTATGCTTTCTTTGGATACTCTTCGATCTTTTTTAAAGATTATCTTGCGTTCATTTTTTTTTATGCTACGCAGTCCTCAGTCTATCATTACAGTAATACTCTTTGTATCGATATATATGAAAAGTACATTTTTCTTTAGAAACTAAGTTTTTGAATTATTAATAAAAGGAATGTCATTTTCCAATTATATTGGTCCTTTTTGTATTTTTTCTTTTGCTAATCTGTTTACAAAGATTAAAAGAGAATTAGCTTTCAGTTAATTTTTATACGACGTAGTATTCATGACAATCGATATAGTCACACGATTCTTTGTATCGTCGTTTACTTATTCTTTTTAAATATTTAACTTAGCCGGTGGATATATATGTAGCTAACGTCACCGACGGTCGACAGATTAAAAAAACTCGCGAGCGATCGCCGTGGTGGTTGCTGGGTGTGACCACTAGCGCCGACTGCCGGCCAGGTACCGCATATATTTCCCCAGGAATTCAGTTCTTCTCTGTCGGTTGAAATGACAACATTGGTTCCGCTCGCGCTTAACCTGAAAGTTTTCAACTAATTGGTGAAGTACTTTTTTCATGGTTTTATGGCTTTCGCCATGTTGGATTATTCTCAATCAATAAGATCTTCAATAGAAACTCTTTTTGAAAGGAGTAATTTTATATTTTTTATATGCTATGCCTATCCTTTGTAGGCGGTACTGACTTGGAAAACGAAGTTAAGCAACGTTGAGACCACTCAACTTTTATATTTTATTTTTTTATAGATTGATGGGATTAATATTTTTAGAAAATATTTTAAGTGATTTTTTGTCTTTTAAAATTTATTCTTTGAATAGTCTTCGTTCTGTTTTCAAAGATGAACTAGCGTTAAGTTTATTTATGCTACGCAGTTTGCTCTCTATCGTTACGATAGAAAGAGAATCACGGTGTCACTTTGCAGAAGAGTTAATCGATTTTGATATTTAGTTTATTCTTCTTACAAACTGAAGTTTTTTTTCTAAATACTTATTAAAAGGAACATGTTATTTTGCATTTCTTAGTCCTTTTAGTATTTTTCTTTAGTCAAATAACCTTTTATTGACGAAGAGTAAATGAGCCAATACTCTCATGACAAGAACCGTGTGTCATTGAAGAGAGAGAGAATGATCCAAATCTTTGTTCTCGTCCCAAGTCTCTATACAAGGAGTTTGGGAGTGATTATCGTTGTTCTTCTCGATTCAGTTATTTACTCTCGTTCCAAGTCTCTGTACAGAGAGAAAGAGAGAGAGAGGATAAAACGTAGTCATTCACGTTCTAGTTTTTGTTCTCATCCCAAGGCACTGTACAGTGAGAGATAGAAAACGTAGTCCTTAGCGATCTAGTTTTTTAGTCTCCTCCCAAGTCACTGATCATTTTAACTTTATATATTTCCATTTTATATATATGTATATGTTTATTAATTTTTGTATGTGTGATACATTATGTACTAATGAGGTTACATTATATGACATATTTCGCAATTCTAACCTTTTGATTTAAGGGAGAATTGCTTGCTTCAGATAGAAGTCAGCTTTATTCATGTCTAATGTGAAATTATTAAAAAATGCGAGTGTCAGTGAAGAAAGTGCGAAAAACATGTTCACTGTTGCGGAGGGTTCGTCTGTTTGTGCTTGTCGCTTACCCAGTCCGAGACCTCTTTCAAGGTCCCCAACCCCTGGGAGAAGGAATGTCGCAAGACCAAAGGGAGCGAGAGGCTTTAATCAATGAACAGACGTTCCCTCAAAGGTATCAGACGTTGCTCCTCAAGCACGTCCTTACCATAAGACAGGAGAGACTAAGTTCTCCTTGTCTTCCGATGACTCGTTTCTTAAATCTTGGCGTAAGGTTTCGAGACTGTTGAAACGTAAATTAGTTTCTTCAGAACAAGATCAACGTCCTGGCTGTAGTCATTGGGACAGCCCAGACTGTATTCCCTCATCGGAGGATAACTCTCCTATTAAGCGATCTCTTTTATCGTCTAGTTTTGTGGCCCCGGAGGCCTATTCTGAAAGTCACGATCCCGTTTTGCTTTCTGGTCGTTCCAGACGTGACGTTTATTATGAGAGTCCCGTTCATAGCGATGACGTTCATGTACAGACGTTACCGACGTCACGATCTATTCCGAGTGCTGTTGATCCGAAGTTAAGTGTTTTGCAAGATATGCAGTTAAAGCTTTCTTCTTTAATGAAAGCTTACGATCCTGTTCTTGTGCGAAAGGATCCTTTGCTTGCTGTACGTCACGGTTCTGGAAAACGTGATTCGGGTCTTCAACCTTCTAAACGAGATTTTCTACGCCACGCTGACGTTACTCCTAGTGTCAGCTTTGCCGTTAAACGAGATGCAGAGCATAAATCTCGACGTAACTTTGATCGACAGTCAGTTAAGTCGAGTCGTAACTTTGATCAGCAGTCACTGCAGTCCCGCCGAGACTTTGAACGTCGTGACATTGAGCGGCAGGCACGGCGTGACGTCGAGCGTCAGTCACCGAAGTCACGATATGGCATCGAACAGCAGTCACCGCTGTTACTACGTGACGTTGAACGTCAGTCACTTCAGTTACGACGAGTAGTAGAACAACATTCTCTGCAGTCACAACGTGACATCGACCCTCCAACTTCAACTTCTGATCATATACAAGTTGATGTAGCCTGACAGGCTTTACCTTCACGTCATTCTGAATATAAATCTCCTTCTCGCAAGACTTAAGATTTATCAGATGATGTGCGTTCTGAAGTAGTTGATGACCCCCTTTCAACTAATATACCTTTGGGGATTCATTCAGAAGAAGAGGAACCTAGGGTTGTCCAACAATCCCTTGATTTAGAAAAAAAAAAAATTATGAATATATTTAGGGAAATTTTTCCTACTCATTTTGTAACGGCTGTGTCACGTTCTCCGCCGTCTGAGTTTACTCTTGGCATGAGTTCTTCAACTCCTTCATATAAGAAGTTAGTTCTCTCTCGTTCTTCCAAGAGAGCCACGCGCTTACTGGGAGACTGGTTGGAATCCATGAGAAGTTTAGGAAAGTCTGCTTTTGCTTTTCCTCCTAAATTAGCTTCTCGCTTGAGCGTCTGATATGACACAGGAGAAGTTCTCGGCTTGGGAGTACCTGCCTGTCCAGGGAGACTTCTCAAGCCTAGTAGACTCTCCTCGTCGTCTAGCCATGAGACGCTCCAAGATTTTATGGCCTTCTTCAGAGCTAGACCATCTCCTGAAAGGAGCTTTTCGAGCATTTGAAGTATTTAGTTTTTTGGATTGGTCCCTGGGAGCCTTAAGTAAGAAGGTCTCTCCAGCGGACAATGATATTGCTGTACAAATTATGTCATGCATGGACAAGGCCATAAGGGATGGCTCCAATGAACTGGCAGCTACGTTCACTGCAGGAGTACTTAAGATATAAGTGCACTCAATGTGTTCATTGTAAAGACAAAGTTCACGATGGAGACTACCAAATCTGTTTTGGCAGCAGTAAGGGAAGGTGACTGGATGGTCTCTCTCGACCTTCAGGATGCATACTTCCGCATCCCGATTCATCCAAACTTCCAACAATATCTGAGGTTTGTGTACGGGAAAGTAGTGTACCAATTCCTAGCACTGTGCTTCGGCCTCAGCCCTGCTCCTCTTGTTTTCACAAGGCTCATGTGAAATGTAGCAAGCTCTCTACATTTGTCAGGGATCAGAGCCTCCCTTTATTTGGACGACTGGCTAATCAGGGCGTCGTCATTAAATCGCTGTCTGGAGAACCTCAAATGGACATTAGACCTAACCAAGGAGTTAGGTCTCCTAGTTAACGTAGAAAAGTCACAACTTACTCCATCCCAGACAATTCTATATTTAGGGATGAAGATACAGAGTCGAGTTTTTCGGGCTTTTCCGTCTCCCACAAGAATGGAACAAGCTCTGCTAAAAGTCCGTCACTTGCAAGAGAAAAGCAGTTGCTCAGTAAGAGTTTGGATGAGCCTCGTGGGAACTCTTTCATCACTGGAGCAGTTTATCTCTCTGGGGAGACTCAACCTTCCCCCTCTCCAGTTTCACCTAAACCACCATTGGAACAAGAAGAAGGGCTTAGAGACGATATCTATTTCAATCTCCAACTCAGTCAAGACATGTCTGACTTGGTAGGACAGCAACATCAGACTTCGAGAAGGTCTTTCTCTTGCGATCAAGAACCCAAACCATGTGTTGTATTCAGACGCATCGGATTTGGGTTGGGGAGCGACACTGGACAATCTGGAATGCTCGGGTCTTTGGTCCACAGATCAGAAGAAACTCCATAAAAACTGCAAGGAACTTCTGGCAGTCCATCTAGCTTTAAAGAGTTTCGAGAGTCTGGTTCAGAACAAGGTGGTACAGGTGAATGCAGACAATACCAAGACCTTAGCGTATATCTCAAAACAAGGAGGGACTCACTCTCACTCCCTTTTCATCACCGCAAGGGACCTCATCATTTGGTCAAAGGCAAGAAACATCTCTATTTTGACGTGGTTCGTGCAAGGAGAAATGAATGTCTTAGCGGACTGCCTCAGCAGAAGAGGACAAGTCATCTCCACGGAGTGGACATTACACAAGAATGTGTGCGAGAAGCTATGGATGACTTGGGGTCAACCCACCATAGATCTGTTTGCGACTTCACTGACAAAGAGGCTTCCAACTTACTGCTCTCCAGTTCCAGATCCAGAGGTAGCCCACATAGACACTTTCCTGCTGGACTGGTCTCACCTAGACCTCTATGCCTTCCCACCATTCAAGATCGTAACAAGGTTCTTCAGAAGTTCGCCTCTCACGAAGGGACCAGGTTGACGTTGGTTGCTCCCCTCTGGCCGTCGAGAGAATGGTTCACAGAGGTACTTCTATGGCTGGTGGACATTCCAAGAAGTTTACCGTTACGGATGGATCTCCTGCGTCAACCTCATGTAAAAAGATTTCATCAAAGTCTCCCCGCTCTTCGTCTAACTGCCTTCGGACTATCGAAAGACTCTCTAGGGCTCGAGGGTTTTCGAAGGAGGCAGCAAGAGCGATCGCAAGGGCTAGAAGGTCCTCTACCATCAGGATCTACCAATCTAAATGGGAGGTATTTAGAGACTGGTGCAAGTCCTCCTCTATTTCCTCTTCCAATACCACCGTAGCACAGATTGCAGACTTTCTACTTTTTCTTAGAAATGATCGCATCTTTTCTGCCTCAACCATTTAAGGCTACAGAAGCATGTTAGCTTCAGTTTTTAGATATAGAAATTTAGATCTGTCTAATAATAAAGATCTTCAAGACCTTCTCAAGCCTTTTGAGACTTCCAAGGAGCGTCAGATCACTACTCCTGCTTGGAATTTGGACGTGGTCCTTAAGTTCCTTATGTCTGAAAGGTTTGAGCCGTTGAATTCAACCTCACTCAAAGATCTTACACTCAAAACTCTCTTTTTAGTGAGCTTGGCTACCGCAAGGAGAGTTAGTGAAGTACATGCCTTCCATAGACTCCTTTAAGGAAGGACTGGAACGTCAGGACCTCGGGGTTTTTAACTTGAGTCTGAAAGATTAATTTGAGTCTGGACTAAAATGACTTCTAGAAGGGCTAGAAACACGTTCTCTGGATCCAAATGGGAGTTTTTGAGGATGGTGAGTTCAATAGTAACCTTTTCAACACCACCTGGGGTCATCTTCAAGGTCTAAAGGTCATTTATCAAGGTCAAATTTGTGAATTTTGGTAATTTTTGCTCGTTTTTGGTGTGTAACTCATAAATGGTGAGAGATAGCTGATTATAATATGAGGCAAGTCTGCAGAGCTGTCCGAATTTAATAAATATTGTCATATATCGTCCTTCAAGAAAGGACTGGAACGTCCCCTGATCGGGGTTTTTAACTTGAGTCTGAAGGATTAACTTGAGTCCTGGACTAAAATGACTTCTAAGAAGGGCTAGAAACACGCTCTCTGAGTCAAAATGGGGGTTTTTGAGGACGGTGAGTTCAATAGTAACATTTTCAACACCACCTGGGGTCATCTTTATCATCTTCAAGGTCAAAAGGTCATATTTCAAGGTCAAAATAGTGAATTTTGGTCATTTTTACTCATTTTTGTGTGTAACTCATAGATGGTGAGGGATGGCTAATTATGATAAGAGGCAAGTCTGTAGTTCTGTCCAAATTTAATATATATTGTCTAGCGATGTTCATCTAATCAAATGTTAATGTCTTTGAGTTTTGTTGTGATGAGAAATACCGTTCTTTATTTCTTATTTTAGTGTTTCATTGTTTTAGGGCTTGTTTGGAATGTTTGAGTAATACAATATTTGACAATATATATTAAATTATGACAGAACTACAGACTTGCCTCTTATTATAATCAGCCATCCCTCACCATCTATGAGTTACACACGAAAACGAGTAAAAATTACCAAAATTCACTATTTTGACCTTGAAATATGACCTTTTGACCTTGAAGATAATGAAGATGACCCCATGTGGTGTTGACAATGTCACTATTGAACTCACCGTCCTCAAAAACCCCCATATTGATTCAGAGAACGTGTTTCTAGCCCTGCTTAGAAGTCATTTTAGTCCAGGACTCAAGTTAATCCTTCAGACTCAAGTTAAAAACCCCGATCAGGGGACGTTCCAGTCCTTTCTTGAAGGACGATATATGACAATATATATTAAATTCGGACAGCTCTGCAGACTTGCCTCATTATAATCAGCTATCTCTCACCATTTATGAGTTACACACAAAAAACGAGCAAAAATGACCAAAATTCACAAATTTGACCTTGATAAATGACCTTTAAACCTTGAAGATGACCCCAGGTGGTGTTGAAAAGGTTACTATTGAACTCACCATCCTCAAAAACTCCCATTTGGATCCAGAGAACGTGTTTCTAGCCCTTCTAGAAGTCATTTTAGTCCAGACTCAAGTTAATCTTTCAGACTCAAGTTAAAAACCCCGAGGTCCTGACGTTCCAGTCCTTCCTTAAAGGAGTCTATGATGCCTTCAGAAAAAATATCGGCTTCTGCTCTAATAAAGCAGTATGCTCGCTTCATCTTGGTTCTTTAGCCAAAAATGAACGACCATCTCGTCCATGGCCTAAATCGTTTGAACTTCCCAGTCTATCTGAAATTGTTGGGAACGAAATTGAAAGAGTCCTGTGCCCTGTAAGAGCTCTTAAATTTTATTTAAATAGAACCAAAATGCTGCGAGGTAATTCAGAGGCTTTATGGTGTTCAGTTAAAAAGCCCTCCTTACCTATGTCGAAAAATGCGTTATCATATTTTATTAGACTTTTAATTAGAGAGGCTCACTCTCATTTAAGTGATAATGACCTGAAATTGCTTAAGGTTAAAACTCATGAAGTTAGAGCGGTGGCAACTTCAGTAGCGTTCAAGCAAAATAGATCCGTTAGAAGCATTATGGACGTAGCCTTTTGGAGGAGTAAATCTGTGTTCGCTTCACAGTATTGAAAAAAATGTCCAGACTCTTTATGAGGACTGCTACACGTTGGGACCATTCGTAGCAGCGAGTGCAGTAGTGGGTGAAGGTTCTACCACTACATTCCCTTAATCCCAATATCCTTTTTCTTCTTATGAAACTTTTAATTTTTTGGGTTGTACGTGGAGACTAAGAAGTCTTCCGCAATCTTTTGATTTGGCGGGTGGTCAAACTTATTTCTTGAGAGCGCCCAGATCAAGGGTATTGATGAGGTCCTGTTATAAGGGTGTTCACCCTAAATATGACAGTTCCTAGAAGTCTTTCAGCACTCTGAGTGGAACGCTGGGCTTCATAAGGATAGCGGACTAATGAGGCAGAGTAATCATCAGAGTCAGCTTCCTTATCAGGTACATATACTTAAGTTTGTTTTTTGGATAATTGTCAAAAACTCTTGAGCTTATATTCCTTTAATGTTTTAATACTGGTCTCTACCCTCCACCAAGGGTGTGAATCAGCTACACATATATCCACCGGCTAAGTTAAATATTTAGAAATTATATTTTCAATTTAAAATGAATTTTTGAATATACTTACCCGGTGAATATATATAATTAAAGGCCCCCCTTCCTCCCCGATAGAGACCCTACGGACTGAGAAGAACTGAATTCCTTGGGAAATATATGCGGTACCTGGCCGGCAGTCGGCGCTAGTGGTCACACCCAGCAACCACCACGGCGATCGCGCGTGAGTGTTTTTAATCTGTCGACCGTCGGAGACGTTAGCTACATATATATCCACCGGGTAAGTATATTCAAAAATTTATTTTAAATGGAAAATATAATTTTTGGAATACTAAATTTTTTTCGTATAATAATTATAAATATTCCAATTGTTAAATGTGACTATTCGTCTTTTATTAGAACCCCTTAATATTAAGGGTTGTTTTAAATATATAGATACTGTATATTCTTTATTCCTATATCTATTCATGTAATATGTTAATATTTTATATTAAATATTTTGTTACATGTTATATGGGATTCAGTGACACTATTGCATTCTCATTCAAGCCCTTGGCAGAATAGGATGTTCTCCCTCTACGGGCGTGTATACTTTTGGCTTTATACCAAAGAGTCAAAAATGCAAATTTTTAGTGCTAAATTAGTGCAGTGAATTTTATTCAATATAGTGGAGGGTGCTTCTGTTCAGACCTGTCGTTATCCTAGCCTTAGACCTCTTTCAAGCTCCCAGACCCATGGGAGAAGTTAAGTCGAGCGGCAAAGGGAAGCGAGAGGCTTAGCCTGGTGCTCAACGTCTTATAAGACCCGAGCAGAAGTCCCCTCGAGTGTTTTTGTGTTGTCGATCCCCAGAACGCTCGCCCTCGCCATAGGTAAGGCGAGGTAAAAGTGTTTTTATAATTTTGAATATTAAACTTAGCCGGTGAATATATAATAGCTGACATCTCCGACGGCTCGACAGATTCCAAAAACTCGCGAGCGATCGCCGTGAAGGTTGCGGGTGTGCCCACCAGCGCCGACTATCGGCCAGATACCGCATATACTTGTCAATTTCTCCAGTTCTTCTCTGTCGGTCTTGTCAACAAGTTGGTTCCGCTCGCTTTATGACCTCGAGTTTTCTACCGAATTGATGAAGTACTTGGTTTTGGTTTTACTGCTTTCGCCGTGTTGGATTATTCAATACTATCTTCAAAAGAAATGCTTTTGAAAGGAGAGGAAAAGTGTTTTGCCCTTGCTTTTTTTTTTTAATCTGGTTTTTCCATAGAGAAAAGATGGCCGACCCTTCCCTCAGTGTATGGAAGTGTGTTTAAGGCTTTTAGTAATTATTTTATCACTTTATAAATTATTGTTGATATTTATAGAATATTTTAAGAAATATATTCTTTGAATAGTCTTCGTGCTGTTTTTTCAAAGATGAACTAACGTTTGGTTTATTTATGCTACGCAGTTTGCGCTCTATCGTTACGATAGAGAAAGAGAGAATCACGGTTTCACTTTGCAGAAAGAGTAAATCGATTTTGACGTTTTGTTCATTCTTTCAAACTGAAGTTTTTTAGATACTAATTTAAAGGATTATGTTAATTTTCAATTTCTGAGTCCTTTCAGTTTTTTCCTTTAGTCAAATAACCTGTTATTGACGAAGGGTGAGTGGGCCATTCTCTTGTGAGTGACAAGAGAGAGAGAGAGAGAGAGAGAGAGAGAGAGAGAGAGAGAGAGAGAGAGAGAGAACGATCCAATCTTTATTCTCGTCCCAAGTCTCTGTACAAGGAGTTTAGGAGCGAGTAACGTTGTTCTCGCTTCAGTTTTTTTACTCTCGTCCCAAGTCTCTGTACGGGGAGAGAGGATAAAACGTTTTAGTTTTTATTCTCGTCCCAAGGCACTGTACGGTGAGAGATTGAAAACGTAGTCCTTAGTGAACAAGTGTTTAGTCTCATCCCCAGTTACTGATCTTTTTAACTTTATATATTTCCGTTTTATTCGATATATATGTATATGTTTATTGATTTTCGCATGTGTGTTTCATTTTGTACTAATCTGCTTACATTATACGACTCATTTCGCAATTCTAACCTTTTAATTTAAGGGAGAATTGCGTGCTTTAGGTAGAAATCAGTTTTATTCATGTCTAATGTGAAATTATTGAAAAATGTGATATCAGTGAAGTGCAAAAAACATGTTCTGTGTTGCGGAGGGTTCGTTTGTTCGTGCTTGTCACTTGCCTAGTCCGAGACCTCTTTCAGGCTCCCCTGCACCAGGGAGAAGGAATGTCGTAGGACCTAAGGGAGTGAGGAGTGTAAACCAACGAACAGACGTTCCCTCAAAGGTATCAGACGTTGCTCGGCAAGCACGTCCTTGCCATAAAACAGGAGAGACGAAGTTTCTCCTCGTCTTCCGATGATTCGTCTCTTTAAAAGCCTGGGCGTAAAGTTTCGAGACGGTTGAAACGTTTATTAGTTCCTTCAGAACAAGTTCAACGTCCTAGCTGTAGTCATAATAAGAGTCCCGTTCATAGCGATGACGTTCATGTACAGACGTTTCTGCCACAGACTCGACGTGACGTTGAGCGGTAGACACCGTAGACACAACGTGACATCGAGTGTCAGTCACCGTAGTCTCGATATAGCATCGATCAGCAGTCACTGCTGTTTACTACGTGACGTTTGAACGTCAGCCACCGCAGTCACAGGTTGATCCGAATTTAAGTGTTTTGCAAGATATGCTGTTAAAGCTTTCTTCTTTAATAGAAGCTTTCGATCCTGTTCCTGTGCGAAAGGATCCTTCGCTTTTTGTACGTCATGGTTCTGGGATACGTGATTCGGGTCTTCAACCTTCTAGACGAGCTTTGTTACGCCACGCTGACGTTATCCCTAGTGACAGCTTTGCTGTTTAACGAGATGCGGAGCATAAATCTCGATGTAACTTTGATCGCTTTGAACGTCAGCCA
Source organism: Palaemon carinicauda (assembly GCF_036898095.1). NCBI lineage: Eukaryota > Metazoa > Arthropoda > Malacostraca > Decapoda > Palaemonidae > Palaemon > Palaemon carinicauda. The sequence goes on from NC_090758.1 coordinate 18,240,360, forward strand.
CCGCAGTCACAGCGTGACGTTGAGCTGCAGACACCGCAGACACGACGTGACGTTGAGCGGTAGACACTGTAGACATGACGTGACGTCGAGGGTCAGTCATCGTAGTCACGATATAGCATCGAACAGCAGTCACGGCTGTTACTACGGGACATTTGAACGTCAGTTACTTCTGTCACGACGTGTACTGTAGTAGAATAACATTTTCTGCAGTCACAACGTGACATCGACCCTCCAACTTTAACTTCTGTTCATATACAAGTTGATGTAGCCTGTCAGGCTTTTCCTTCACGTCATTCTGAATATAAATCTCCTTCTCGGAAGACTTTAGATTTATCAGATGATGTGCCTTCTGAAGAAGTTGATGACCCCCTTTCAACTAATGTACCTTTGGGGAGTCATTCAGAAGAGGAGTAACCTAGGGTGGTCCAACAATCCCTTGTATTTTAATCATGATTTTCTTAAGTGAAATTTTGTCCTACTCGTTTTGTAACGGCTGCTCCGCCGTCTGAGTTTACTCTTGGCATGACTTTCTTCGACTCCTACTTTTACGAAGTCAGTTCTCTCTTGTTCTTCCAAGAGGGCCATGCTCTTACTGGGAGACTGGTTGGAATCCAGGAGAAGTTTAGGAAAGTCTGCTTTTGCTTTTCCTCCTTCTTAATTAGCTTCTCGCTCGGGCATCTGGTGTGACACAGGAGAAGCTCGAGGAGAAGTTCTCGGCTTGGGAGTACCTGCCTCTGCCCAGGGAGACTTCTTAAGCCTTGTGGACTCTCCTCGTCGTCTAGCCATGAAACGCTCCAAGATTTTATGGTCGGCTTCAGAGCTAGACCATCTCCTGTTAGGAGTTTTTTCGAGCGTTTGAAGTTTTTACTTGTTGGATTGGTCCCTGGGAGCCTTAAGTAAGAAGGTCTCTCCAGCTGTCAATGTATTGCTGTACAATTATGTCATGCATGAACAAGGCTATCAGGGATGGCTCCAATGATCTGGCAGCCACGTTCACTGCAGGAACAAGGCTATCAGGGATGGCTCCAATGATCGGGCAGCCACGTTCACTGCAGGAGTACTTAAGATGTAAGTGCGCTCAATGCGTTCATTGTCAAGACAAAGTTCACGATGAAGACTACCAAATCTGTCTTGGCAGCAGTAAGGGAATGCGACTGGATGGTCTCTCTCGACCTTCAGGATGCATACTTCTACATCCCGATTCATCCAAACTTTCAACAACATCTGAGGTTTGTGGACGGGAAAGTAATGTACCAATTTCGAGCACTGTGCTTCGGCCTCATTCCTGCTCCTCTTGTTTTTACAAGGCCCTTGCAAAATGTAGCAAGCTTTCTACATTTTTTGAGGATTCAGAGCCTCCCTTTATTTTGACGACTGGCTAATCAGGGCGTCGTCATTAAATCGCTGTCTGGAAGGCCTCTAATGGACATTAGACCTAACCAAGGAGCTAGGTCTCATAGTGAACGTAGAGAAGTCGTAACTTACAGTACTCCATCCCAGACTATTCTTTATTTGGGAATGGAGATACAGTGTCGGATTTTTCGGGCCTTTTTGTCTCCCACAAGAATGGAACAAGCTCTGTTAAAAGTCCTTCACTTGCAAGAGAAAAACAGTTGCTTTGTAAGAGTTTTAACGAGCCTCGTGGGAACTCTTTCTTCGCTGGAGTAGTTTATCTCTCTGGGGAGACTCAACCTTTGCCCTCTCCAATTTCACCTAAACCATTGGAACAAGGAGAAGGGATTAGAGAGTATCTCTTTCCCAATCTCCAACTCAGTCTAGACATGTCTGACTTGGTGGGACAGCAACATCAGACTTCGAGAAGGTCTTTCTCTTGCGATCAAGAACCCAAACCATGTGTTGTATTCAGATGCATCGGATTTGGGTTAGGGAGCTCCACTGGACAGTCTGGAATGCTCGGGTCTTTGATCCACGGATCAGAAGGAACTCCATTTAAGGCAAGTAACATCTCTTCTTTGGCGAGATTTGTGCAAGGAAAAATGAATGTCTTGGCGGACTGCTTCAGCAGAAGAGGACAAGTCATCTCCATGGAGTGGACGTTGCATAAGACTGTGTGCGAGAAGCTATGGATGACATGGGGTCAACCCACCATAGATCTTTTTGCGACTTCACTGACAAAGAGGCTCTCGACTTACTGCTTTCCAGTTCCAGATCCAGAGGCAGCCCACATAGACGCTTTCCTGCTGGACTGGTCTCACCTGAACGTTTATGCCTTTCCACCTTTCAAGATCCTAAACAAGGTGCTGCAGAAGTTCACCTCGCACGAAGGGGCCAGGTTGACATTGGTTGCTCCACTCTGGCCCGCGAGAGAGTGGTTCACAGAGGTACTTCTATGGCTGGTAGACGTTCCAAGAAGTTTGCCGTTACGGATGGATCTCTTGCGACAGCCTCACGTAAAGAGATTTCATCAAAGCCTTCCCACGCTTCGTCTAACTGCCTTCAGACTATCGAAAGACTCTCTTGAGCTCGAGGGTTTTCGAAGGAGGCAGCTAGAGCGATCGCGAGGGCTAGAAGATCCTCTACCATCAGGATCTATCGGTCGAAATGGGAGGTATTTAGAGATTGGTGTAAGTCCTCCTCTATTTCCTCTTCCAAGTGCCTCTGTAGCGCAGATTGCAGATTTTCTGCCTTATCTGAGAAACGGTCGCTCCCTCTCTGCATCCACCATTAAAGGCTACAGAAGCATGTTAGCTTCTGTTTTCAGGCATAAGGGTTTGGATCTTTCTAATAACAAAGATCTCCAAGACCTGCTTAAGTCTTTCGACTCCTTCTTGGAAGTTGGACGTGGTCCTACAGTTCCTTATGTCAGACAGGTTTGAACCATTAAATTCAGCCTCCCTGAAGGATCTTACCCTCAAGACACTTTTTTTGGTGAGCTTGGCTTCTGCTAAAAGGGTTAGTGAGATACATGCTTTTAGCAAGAACATCGGCTTCTCCGCTAATAAAGCAGTATGCGCTCTTCAACTTGGTTTTTTGGCCAAGAATGAACTTCCGTGTCGTCCTTGGCCTAAATCATTTGATATCCCCAGTCTTTCTGAGATTGTGGGGAATGAAGTTGAAAGAGTGCTGTGCCCCGTTAGAGCTCTTAAATTTTGTTTATCCAGAACTAAACATGACGAGGTTGTTCAGAGGCTTTATGGTGCTCCGTTAAAAAGCCCTCTTTGCCCATGTCTAAGAATGCGTGGTCTTATTTTATTAGACTTTTGATTCGGGAGGCACACTCAATTAAGTGAGAAGGATCATAATTTACTTAAAGTCAAGGCTCATGAAGCTAGAGCGATAGCAACTTCTGTAGCGTTTAAGCAAAATAGATCCATTAAAAGTATTATGGACGCGACCTTTTGGAGAGGCAAGTCGGTTTTCGCTTCATATTACTTGAAAGATGTCCAGACTCTGTATGAGGACTGCTACACACTGGGACCATTTGTAGCAGCGAGTGCAGTAGTGGGTGAAGGCTCTACCACTACATTCCCTTAATCCCAATATCCTTTTAATCTACTCTTGAAATTTTTAATCTTATTTTGGATTGTACGGGAGACTAAGAAGTCTTTCGCAATCTTTTGATTTGGCGGGTGGTCAAAATATTGTTTCTTGAGAGTGCCCAGATTAAGGGTATTGATGAGGTCCTGTTATAGGGGTGTTCACCCTGGATATAGCAGCTCCTGGGAGTCTTTCAGCATCCTAAGAGGATCGCTGGGCTTCGTGAGGATAGCGGACTAATGAGGCAGAGTAATTATCAGAGTCAGCTTCCTTACCAGGTACCTATACTTAAGTCTGTTTTTTGAATAGTTGTCAAAAACTCTTGAGCATATACGCCTTTATTGTATTAATACTGGTGTCTACCCACCACCATGGGTGTGAATCAGCTATTATATATTCACCGGCTAAGTTTAATATTTAAAAATGATATTTTGATTATAAAATAAATTTTTGAATATACTTACCCGGTGAATATATAAATTAAAGGCCCTCCTTTCCTCCCCGATAGAGACCTAGCGGACTGAGAAGAACTGGAGAAATTGACAAGTATATGCGGTATCTGGCCGATATTCGGCGCTGGTGGGCACACCCGCAACCTTCATGGCGATCGCTCGCGAGTTTTTGGAATCTGTCGAGCCGTCGGAGACGTCAGCTATTATATATTCACCGGGTAAGTATATTCAAAAATTTATTTTATAATCAAAATATAATTTTTAAACGATATCGCACATCAGGCGCGAAGCTGAAAACAAAATTAAAATCATTCTTAATAGGTAATGAGCATTTAATGTTCTTACCTCTTAAAAGAGCGGAACTTGATGGCACGTGCCAAGCAGCTGAGCATGATGGCGCTCGCCAGGTGGCTTAGCATGGCGCCTCGCGCCAAGCTGAACGTGACCCTTCGCGCTAAGCTGAGCATGTCACCTCGTGCCCAGCTGAGCGTGACAACAACAGAACGTTGCTCATTTAGCTTTCACTGCACGCGATCGGCATAGCTCCGAGCGTCTGAATCGCGAGCGCTATTTAATCACAAGTGTTATTGTTCTAAAAGTCACGTGGCGGCGAGCGTCAAGAGCTTTCATGACATCAAGTAGAACTTGATATCTAAATGACCATAAGCGTCTAGCGTTGGAACTTTGTTACTCCAGGCGCTATATCAAGAAATAAATATTAACTAAAAAAAAAAAAAAAATTTTCTCAGATCAAGGCCTGCTTGAACTAATTCCTGGTTGGGAGAGCTAGAATTAAACCACTAAAGTATTGAGGTCAGAATTCAGAAACTTGAGGAGTTGACTCCTAGGAAACAAGATTCCTCTACCTAGGTTAGAGACTTGTAGAAGAAAGGGAGTGACTTTCAGAAACTCATGAGAGTTTTCTGAAGAGTTTCCATTTTATTTAGTACCTGCTGCTCCTCGTTCCGCCGTTAGAGTTTTTCGCTAAGGAAGACGGCAAAGGAGTCTCTGTTTATTATTTTATTATTACTCGCCAAGCTACAACCCTAGTTGGAAAAGCAATATGCTTAAGCCTAAGGGCTCCAATAGGGGAAAATTACTCAGTAAGGAGAGGAAATAAAGAAATAAGTAAATGATGAGAATAAATTAGCAATAAATCATTCTGAGAAAAGTAACAAAGTCAAAAGACAGTGCTGATAGGGAGTGCTTTAGGCGTCCTCAAGGCAGCATAAAGAACCTAACTGCAGATGTTGGTGCAGCAGCACCTTCAGCTGCAACAGCAGGAGGTGCATTAGGGCTTTTGTAAGAGAAGGCAGTGCCCCCCTTTTTTACTGTATACAGCCTCTCAGGATGTCAGAAGTTGGCAAAGCTTTAGTTCAGACTGATAAGGATCTTGTTCCTGAGTCTGGTGTTACGGTACAGGCACCGCCGCTCCCGCCAGACTGTTTTCCGTTTGCTGAAATGCGGGCGTGATGTAAGCGATGAAGGCGAGTTTGCAATCAAAGTTTTATACACCAGTGTCACCTAATGTTGATCCTATGCTACTGGCATGAAGCAACGGCTCTCATCCGTTATGCAGTCTTATCAGCCTGCTGTTAGTAAAGCGATGGTTCGTCATGATTATTTTCAGGACACGTCGCACAGGCGGCCTACCAGCAAGCTAATTTTGAACAGCGTGATTAGGCTTCGATATCCCATTGAGTGTCTCCTCTTGATACGAGATATCAAACGGCCAAACTTGTCATAGAGCGTTTACCTTCCAAGCGCAGCAACGATCGCTAGGCAGCTAAGCGCGACATTGGGCGTCAAGCTGAACGTGACATTGGGCGTCAAGCTGAACGTAACGTTGAGCAACAAGCTCGTGACGTCAAACGTCAAACAAACCGTGACGTCCAACGTCAGTCACATACGGTTCAAGCTACGTCCAGAGGACAAAACCTTTCTATGGAGACTCATAAGACTTTGCTTGCAGCAGTAAAAAAGGTCCACTGGATGATCTCTTTAGATCTCCAGGATGCTTACTTCTACTTCCTCATCCATCCAAACTTCAAGCTACTGGAAGGTTCTTGTATGGGAGGAAGTTGTCCAGTTTTGAATTCTTTGTTTTTAAATATTAAACTTAGCCGGGGAATATATAAATAGCTGACGTCTCCGACGGCCCGACAGATTCCAAAAAAACTCGCGAGCGATCGCCATGAAGGTTGCGGGTGTGCCCACCAGCGCCGACTATCGGCCAGATACCGCATATACTTCTCAACCACTCCAGTTCTTCTCTGTCTGTGTCACCGACAACATTGGTTCCGCTCGCTCTAGACCTTGAGTTTTCTACCGAATTGGTGAAGTACTTTGTTTTGGTTTTATTGGCGTTTCGCTGTGCTGGTTTGTCTCTTCAATAAAACTCTTGAAATCCTTTTTTGTTGATGAACCTGGGTTTCCTTTGGATTTTCTCTGGTTTTTCATAATGGCTGACCCTTCTCCTGTACTGTATATCGCAAATGTGCAAAAGATTGTAACAAACGTCTTCCGAAAGCTTTTATCGACCCTCATACTGTTTGTGCTAATTGCTGTGGTAAATCCTGCCAATTAGGAGATAGGTGTGAGGAGTGTGTGGTTTTATCGGAGTTCGAGTGGTTAGAGTATGAAAAATATACTCGTAAACTCGAAAGATATAGGGTGAGGAGAAGCTCGTCTACATCTTTAGAATTTTCCTCCTCCCATGCCCCTGAACCTAATCCTTCCCCTATAGTGGTAGTTTCTGAACCTCCTATTGGCACTCATGAACCTTCAATGCGCGATATGTATTTAGCTATTCAAGCGTTGGGTGAGAAGGTTGAAACCTTAGCCTCGGACAGGAACCAGCTTATGTCCGATGTTAAGCTATTAAAGAGTCAAAGTGGTAAAGTGGAAAGTCTAAGTGGTAAAGTGGAAAGTCTAAGTGGTAAAGTGGAAAGTGCGCAAAATGTGTTTAGTGTTGCGACCGAGGGTTCGTCTGTTTGTGCTTGTCGCTCCCCTAGTCCGAGACCTCTTTCAGGCTCCCCTGCACCAGGGAGAAGGAATGTCGTAGGACTTAAGGGAGCGAGAGGTGTAAACCGACGTTCAGACGTTCCCTCTAAGGTATCAGACGTTTTTCATCAAGAACGTCCTTACCATAAGACGGGGGAGACTAAGTTCTCCTCGTCTTCTGACGATTTGCCGCTTAAGAAACCTTGGCGTAAGGTTTCTAGACCCTTAAAGCGCAAATCAGTCCCTTCAGGACAGGTCCAGCATCCTGGCTGTAGCCATTGGGGCAGCTCTGACCATTTTCAGTCATCGGATGGCTGTTCGCCTGTTAAGCGAAAGCGTGACACGGAGTCCGAGGGTCTCGTTCGGTGCGATGATTTGCATGCACAGACGTTGCCTACGTCACGGCCCGTTCCGACTCCCGTTGACCCAAAGTGGAGTGTCCTACAGGACATGCAGGTGAAACTTTCATCTTTAATGGAGGTTTAGGAGCATGAACAGGTTCGTAAAGATCCTTTGCTTGCGGTTCGCCAGTCCGACAAGCGTGACTTTGGTCTTCAACCGCCTAAGCGAGTTTTTTCTCGTCCTTATGATGTTAGCGCTAACGTTATCGGTGCTGTTAAACGCGACTCTGATCGTGTTCCTCGTCATTCACGTCAGTCACGTGACGTGGAACCCCCTTTGCCGCAGACTCAAGGTGACGTTCTGCAACTGTCGCCGCAGTCTCGAAATGACGTTCGTCAGCCGACTCCGTTGCCCCGACGTGACGTTGAACGTCAGTCACCGCAGTCAGGTGTTGTTTTTCAAACTGAAACCCTGCAGTCAATGCAGCCCCGACGTGATGTCGAACGGCAGTTGACACAGTCTGTTGTTGTTTGTCAGTCTCAAGACTTTCAGTCTTTGCAGCCTCGGCGTGACGTCGTTACCTCAGCTGTTGCTGCGGCTCCGTCGCATGTTGACATAGCCTGTCAAGCGTTGCCTCCTCGGCATGTCTCTCCGTATCGCGAGACTCGGCCGTTGTCGGATGAAGTTCCTTCGGATGAGGAAGTCGTTGATCCCCTTCCAACTGATGTTCCTTTGGGGACTCTTTCGGATGGGGAGGAGCCTAGGGTTGCTCAGCCCACCCTTGATTTTAAGAAGATCATGCTAATTTTTAAGGACCTGTTTCCTGATCATTTTGTGTCTGCTGCTCCTCGTTCGCCCCCATCTGAGTTCACGCTGGGCCTAGCTTCTTCGACTCCGTCGTTCACGAAGTTAGTGCTCTCTCGCTCTTCTAAGAGAGCTTTGCGTTTATTGGGCGACTGGTTAATGACCAGGAGGAATTTGGGGAAGTCTGCTTTTGCTTTTCCCCCTTTCAAACTGGCTTCTCGTGCGAGCGTCTGGTATGACACGGGAGAAGTTCTCGGCTTGGGAGTGCCTGCCTCTGCCCAGGGAGACCTCTCAAGCCTCGTAGACTCTCCTCGTCGTCTGGCCATGAGACGCTTGAAAGTTTGCTGGTCCTCTTCAGACCTAGATCATCTCCTCAAAGGAATTTATCGGGCCTTTGAGGTTTTCAATTTTTTGGATTGGTCTCTGGGAGCCTTGAGTAGGAAGGTCTCGTCAGCAGACCGTGATGTCTCTGTTCAAATTATGTCCTGCATGGACAAGGCTATTAGAGATGGCTCTAATGAACTTGCTGCTACTTGCACAGCAGGGGTTCTTAAGAAGAGAGAGACTCTTTGTTCTTTTCTGTCTGCAGGTGTCACTCCTTGTCAAAGGTCAGAACTTCTCTTTGCGCCATTGTCTTCTGCCCTGTTCCCGCAGCAGCTTATTAGAGATATCGCAGCGTCTCTTGTACAGAAGGACACTCATGATTTGATGGCCACGTCTGCTCGTAAGGCTGTACCTTCGTCCTCTTATGTCAACAGACCTAAATTTGAAACTCCAGCGACAAGGTTTATCCTGCCTTTTCGTGGCAGAGCTCCCAGTAAGGGAGGCTCTCATGCCAATAGTAAGCGGGGTAAGAAGAGAGGATCTAAATCCTCCCGTGGCAGAGTCTGACTGCCCACGTCCTCAGACAGCAGTAGGTGCCAGATTCTGACTGCCCACGTCCTCAGACAGCAGTAGGTGCCAGATTGGCCAACTTCTGGCAGGCCTGGAAGAAGAGGGGTGCAGACCGGGAGTCTGTTTTGTTGCTGAAGGAGGGTTACAAAATCCCTTTTGCACGGAGACCTCCTCTAGTAAAAGATCCGATAGACCTCTCTCCCAGTTATCGAGAGGAGTCGAAGAGACAGGCATTACATCTGCAGGTGTCTCAGTTGTTAGAGAAGGGGGCGGTGGTGAAAGTCTCGGACCTTCAATCCCCAGGTTTTTACAACCGTCTCTTCCTGGTTCCAAAGAACACAGGAGGTTGGAGGCCAGTGCTGGATGTCAGTGCTCTCAACGTATTTGTTGTCAAAACAAAGTTTACGATGTAGACCACCAAATCCGTTCTAGCAGCAGTCAGAGAGGGGGACTGGATGGTCTCTCTCGACTTGCAGGATGCGTACTTCCACATTCCGATACATCCAGACTCTCAACCTTATCTGAGCTTTGTATACAGGAATGTGGTGTACCAGTTCCGAGCACTGTGCTTCGGCCTCAGCCCTGCTCCTCTTGTTTTTACGAGGCTCATGAGAAATGTAGCAAAGTTCCTACATTTGTCGGGGATCAGAGCCTCCCTGTACCTGGACGACTGGTTACTCAGAGTGTCGTCCCGTCATCGCTGTCTGCAGGACCTACAGTGGACTTTGGATCTTGCGAAGGAGTTGGGCCTCTTGGTGAACATGGAGAAGTCACAGCTGACTCCCTCCCAAACGATTCTCTATTTGGGGATGGAGATACAGAGTCTAGCTTTTCGGGCTTTTCCGTCTGCCAACAGGATCGAGCAGGCTTTGCTCAAAGTCCGTCTCATGCTAGAGAAAAACCGTTGCTCTGTGAGAAGCTGGATGAGCCTCCTAGGGACGCTTTCATCCCTGGAACAGTTTATCTCTCTAGGGAGACTTTACCTACACCCTCTCCAGTTCCACCTAGACTCCCATTGGAACAAGGAGAAAACTTTGGAGGCGGTCCCGATTCCGATCTCCGTACCAGTCAAGACTTGCCTGGCCTGGTGGGACAGCAATATAAGACTTCGAGAAGGTCTGTCTCTGGCAGTCAAGAACCCAAACCATGTGTTATTTTCAGACGCGTTGGATTTGGGTTGGGGGGTGACTCTGGACAGTCTGGAATGCTCGGGTCTTTGGGCGGCAGACCAGAGGAGCCTTCACATCAACTGCAAGGAGCTGTTGGCAGTCCATTTAGCACTGAGGAGTTTCGAGAGTCTGCTTCGAAACAAGGTGGTAGAAGTGAATGCAGACAATACCACGGCCTTGGCTTACATCTCGAAGCAAGGAGGCACTCACTCCCACGCTCTTTTCGTCATCGCAAGGGACCTCCTCATTTGGTCAAAAGATCGAAACATCTCGCTTTTGACGAGATTCGTCCAAGGGAAGTTGAACGTCTTGGCGGACTGTCTCAGTCGAAGAGGTCAGGTGATCCCTACAGAGTGGACGCTCCACAAGGATGTGTGCAAGAGTCTTTGGATGACTTGGGGTCAACCTACCATCGATCTCTTTGCGACCTCGCTGACAAAAAGGCTCCCGACTTATTGCTCTCCAGTCCCAGATCCAGAGGCGGCCCACATAGATGCTTTTCTGTTGGACTGGTCTCACCTGGACGCTTACGCCTTTCCACCTTTCAAGATCCTCAACAAGGTGTTGCAGAAGTTCGCCTCTCACGAAGGGACCAGGTTGACGTTGGTTGCTCCCCTCTGGCCCGCGAGAGAGTTGTTCACAGAGGTACTTCTATGGCTGGTAGACGTTCCAAGGAGTCTGCCTTTGCGGATGGATCTCTTACGGCAGCCTCACGTAAAGAGACTTCATCAAAGCCTCCCCGCGCTTCGTCTGACTGCCTTCAGACTATCGAAAGACTCTCAAGAGCTCGAGGATTTTCGAAGGAGGCAGCTAGAGTGATCGCGAGGGCTAGAAGATCCTCTACCATTAAGATCTACCAGTCGAAGTGGGAGGTATTTAGAGATTGGTGCAAGTCCTCCTCTATTTCCTCCTCCAGTACCTCTGTAGCGCAGATTGCGGATTTTCTCCTATACAGTGATGCCTCAGGATACGAAATTAATCCGTTCAGGATGCGGTTTCGTATCCTGATATTTTCGTATCCTGAGTCGCGTTTTACATGTAAATAGCCTAATCCGTTCCAAGCCTTATAAAAAGTCACCTTTTCTTTCATAAACACGCTAAACTGTAGTAATAAACATGCAATGCAGCCATTTCTATCATTCAATAATTAACACAACCGTTAAAAACAGCCTAATCCATTCCAGAAACCACTATGAGATTTTTCAATAATGTAGTTAGAGCCAAGTTATCCCCCCCAAGCCCAAAGAAAAGGGTCCATTTTCTTTACTACTGTATAAAAGTTACGGTACTGTATGTACGTAAAGCATTTAGATCAGTGAAGGTGTATTGTTACTTGTACGTACACCTAAATTAATGATTGATACCTGTACACTCTGAAAAAAAGGTTACAGTTAATTAGTGTAACAAAAAAGTTGAAACTTACCTTTTGATTGAGACGATGTCCGATAGCGAAGTCGCGGCAGAGGAGGATGGCATAAGGCAGAAAACGTAACAAGTGACAGACTACGTACAGTAATTTACACACTTAACACATTAACACTTAAACTTTACGAAATAAAAAATTGGCAGAAATAATTAACACTTAACATTACGTATGGAAAACTATAAAATGAAAGAAAAAATTACTTTAACACTTAACGGTAACATAAAATTTAAAATTGAATTTTGTTTTTTTTTTTTTGCTTTTTTATAACTTTGTTTTTCTTATTTTCTAAATCTCTTCTACTTCTTCATCACTTTCTTTTTTCTGTTTCTTTTCTTTACTTTCACCTTCTACTTCTTCATCACTTTCTTTTTTCTGTTTCTTTTCTTTACTTTCACCTTCGTCTTGGCCTACTAATACCGCTGGCCTCTTTAATAAGAAACTATCCATTGAAGCTTGTTTCTGCCTACTTTTCAACACATTTCTAAAATGCGTTAGGCAAACGTCATTGCAGTGTTCAAGCGCACGGTTGGTATAAACTTTTTCTGGATGTTCCTTTTCGACGTAGTCTGCCATTTTATGGAAACATGCAAGAATTTCCTTGATGTCTGCCGTTTTCAAAGGTGCAACATCCTCCTCATCACCGCTAGAGAACTGCTCTTGAACATCACTCACTTGCATCGTCTCCAACTCCTTCAAGTCGTCCGTCGTCAACTCCTCGCGGTGCTCCTCGATAAGTTCATCGATATCTTCCGCGCTAACTTCCAGCCCCATGGACGTACCAAGATGTACGATGTCAGCCACCTCAGACTGCTGAATTGGTTCAGGATCGTCAACAATCTCGGCTTCTCCTCCAGGCTTCCCGAACCCCTCGAAGTCTCGTGCAGAGACAGCATCAGGCCACAGCTTCCTCCAAGATGAGTTTAGGGTACGCCTCGAAACTTCCTGCCAAGCGAGATCGATGAGTTTGAGGCATATCACGATGTTGAAGTGATCTTTCCAAAATTCACGCAGAGTGAGGTTTGTACTCTCTGTGACTTGGAAACATCTCTTGAAGAGATGCTTCGTGTACAATTTTTTAAAATTAGAAATAACTTGCTGGTCCATGGGCTGGAGGAGAGGGGTGGTGTTAGGCGGTAGATACAGGACCTTTATGAAGGAATACTCGGCCAGAAGATATTCCTCGAGGCCAGGAGGGTGAGCTGGAGCATTGTCCAACACCAGCAGACATTTCATAGGGAGGCGCTTTTTTTCCAAATATTTTCGGACAGTCGGACCGAAGCAGACATTCACCCAATCAATGAACAGTTGCCTCGTTACCCAGGCTTTTGCATTCGCCTTCCACATCACGGGAAGATTCTCCTTAATGACTTTGTGGGCTTTGAAGGCTCGGGGATTTTCTGAATGGTACACCAGCAGGGGCTTTATCTTGCAGTCCCCACTGGCGTTTGCACAAAAAGCAAGGGTAAGCCTGTCCTTCATAGGCTTATGTCCGGGTAGCCTCTTCTCCTCCGCCGTGATGAACGTCCGACGAGGCATTTTCTTCCAGAAAAGCCCAGTTTCGTCGCAATTGACAACTTGCTGCGAACTGTAGCCTTCCTGCAGAGTCAACTCGTCGAACGTTTTAACAGAGGCTTCGGCGGCCTTCGTGTCCGAGCTGGCTGCCTCCCCATGCCGTACCACTGAATGGATGCCAGTCCTTTTCTTGAACTTCTCGAACCACCCACGAGAAGCCTTGAACTCTGGGGGTTCCTGCTGGGATGTTCCTTCTCCTGCTCCTTCTTCGGCCTGAGCACGCACGAGATCACCGAAAATGGCGGAGGCCTTCTGGCAAATTATAATCTCAGTGATGGTGTCTCCTGAGATCTCTTTGTCCTTGATCCACACAAGAAGCAGCCTCTCCATCTCGTCATGCACGTGTGTTCTCTTGTTGGAGAAAATAGTGACGCCCTTAGAAGGTGTTGCTGCTTTGATGGCCGCCTTCTGCTTCAGGATGGTGCCTATCGTAGACGGATTCCGGCCATACTCCTTGGCGATCGCACTTAAACGCATGCCAGACTCGTACTTTTTAACGATTTCAAGTTTCGTCTCCATCGAGAGCATCGTCTTCTTCTTCTTTCCTTCGGCAACATTCTTGGGACCCATGGCTACAGTAATACGTGATATAATACACTACGTAACGTTATATACAGTCTATGTATAGTAAACACTAATACAGTACAATGCACAGTAACGAATGTTTATTAACGATAACACGTGGCGTACGAATGTACTGTATATTAACACTAAGTCAAACAAGCGAAAGCACAGAATGTCTGTTAACCATACCGTGGTCGGAACGAAAAGAGAGAGAGAGATGAACACCAGTGCGTAGGCAAGCTGGGATAGTTGCCGACCAATAGGAAAGCAGGATCTTATGGCGTCAGCTAGCGTCTGAGTAGGGAGATAACCAATGGGTGAGCGGGAGGCTGTAAGAGAGTCTACCCAAGTTCAAAGTCAGGCGGCGCGCGCTTTTTAAAATTACTCTCAGCGAAGAGTTGGGATCTCGTAAAGTTTTCGTATCCTGAAATTTTATCCGTATCCTGGGGCATAAAATTCTTCGAATCACTTTTCGCATCCTGAATTTTTCGTAAGCAGAAACTTTCGTATCCAGAGGTATCACTGTATCTGAGAAACGGTCGCTCCCTCTCTGCATCCACCATTAAAGGCTACAGAAGCATGTTAGCTTCTGTTTTCAGGCATAGAGGCTTAGATATTTCGGATAACAAAGATCTCCAAGACCTCCTTAAGTCTTTCGAGACCTCTAAGGAGCGTCGTATTTCGACTCCTGCTTGGAACTTGGACGTGGTCCTACAGTTCCTAATGTCAGACAGGTTTGAGCTTTTAAATTCAGCCTCCCTGAAGGATCTTACCCTCAAGACACTTTTTTTGGTGACCTTGGCTTCGGCTAAAAGGGTCAGTGAGATCCATGCTTTTAGTAAGAACATCGGGTTCTCGACAAATAAAGCAATATGTTCTCTTCAACTTGGTTTTTCGGCCAAGAATGAACTTCCGTCTCGTCCTTTGCCTAAATCTTTTGAAATACCTAGTCTTTCGGAGATCGTAGGTAATGAAGTTGAAAGAGTGCTGTGCCCCGTTAGAGCTCTTAAGTTTTACTTATCTAGAACTAAACCAATACGAGGTTGTTCAGAGGCTTTATGGTGCTCCGTTAAAAAGCCCTCGTTGCCCATGTCTAAGAATGCGTTATCTTACTTTATTAGACTTTTAATCCGGGAGGCACATTCTCATTTAAGTGAGAAGGATCGTAGTTTGCTTAAGGTTAAGGCTCACGAAGTTAGAGCGATAGCGACTTCGGTGGCATTTAAGCAAAATAGATCCCTTCAAAGTATTATGGACGCGACCTTTTGGAGGAGCAAGTCGGTGTTCGCTTCATTTTACTTGAAAGACGTCCAGACTCTTTATGAGGACTGCTACACACTGGGTCCATTCGTTGCAGCGAGTGCAGTAGTGGGTGAGGGTTTTACCACTACATTCCCTTAATCCCAATATCCTTTTAATCTACTCTTGAAATTTTTAATCTTATTTTGGGTTGTACGGAAGACTAAGAAGTCTTTCGCAATCTTTTTGATTTGGCGGGTGGTCAACGTTGTTTCTTGAGAGCGCCCAGATTAAGGGTATTAATGAGGTCCTGTTACAGGGGTGTTTGCCATGGATATAGCAGCTCCTGGGAGTCTTTCAGCATCCTGAGAGGATGGCTGGGCTTCGTGAGGAAAGTGGACTAATGAGGCAGAGTAATCATCAGAGTCAGCTTCCTTACCAGGTACCTATACTTAAGTTTGTTTTTATGAAATATTTGTCAAAAACTCTTGAGCATATACGCTTTTATTGTTATAATACTGGTCTGTACCCACCACCATGGGTGTGAATCAGCTATTTATATATTCACCGGCTAAGTTTAATATTTAAAAATGATATTTTCATTATAAAATAAATTTTTGAATATACTTGCCCGGTGAATATATAATATTAAAGGCCCTCCCTTCCTCCCCGATAGAGACCTAGCGGACTGAGAAGAACTGGAGTGGTTGAGAAGTATATGCGGTATCTGGCCGATAGTCGGCGCTGGTGGGCACACCCGCAACCTTCATGGCGATCGCTCGCGAGTTTTTTTGGAATCTGTCCGGCCGTCGGAGACGTCAGCTATTTATATATTCACCGGGTAAGTATATTCAAAAATTTATTTTATAATGGGAATATCATTTTATGAATAGTACTTACCTGGCAGTTATATATATACTGTATAGCTGAGTTCTCGACTGCGGCAGAATTTAATCGAAAATCGCGGCAACCGTCTTGTGGTGGTTGTGAGGTTATATGGTTAACAACCCTTAGAGGGTGGTACTTGGAATCATTCCCTTTTTCTGTTCCTCAGATTATCTCTGCCGGCCGGATCGACAACATCGTTGGTCCGCCATTTAGAGTTTTTTCGGATCGCTTTCCCTTCATCGCATTTTTGGACTTCTTTTTTTGGTGAAGTACACTGTGTTGGGATTTGGCAATCGTGTTTGTTTTTTATTTTTTGTCTTTTTTTTCTTTCTTATCATGAGTGAAAAAATTCATTTTCGTATTTGTGCGACTGATATTTGCAAGGTGAGGTTGTCGAAAGTGTCGGTTGACCCTCACACTATCTGTATGGGTTGCAGGGGGTTTGAATGTGCTCTAGATAATAGGTGCAAGGAATGCGAGGTTTTAAGTGATGATAATTGGTTAGCTATGAAGCACTATGTGCGCAAACTTGAGGTTGATAGAGTTAGGAGAGCTAAATCAAAGTCAAAGTCTGCTAGTGAGCCTAGCTTAGATTTATCTATTGACCCTTTACTTGTAACCTCTTTGGAAGATATTCCTTCCCCGAATGTAGTAACTCCTGCCCCTTCTACAGGATCTGTGCCTACGGATGACCCTGGGTATGCTGAATTAGCTGCTGAATTAGAGGCCATTAAAGCACAATTGGAGGCCTTTAAAGGTAAGGGTGTAAGTGAAATTAGTGCTTGTGAAAGTGCAGTGGAGGTGGCGACTGATCGAATCTGTCATACCCCTAGGTCTAGACCTCTACCAAGCTCCCAGGACCAAGGGAGAAGGTACGTCGAAAGCCGAAAGGGGGTGAGAGGTGCTTATCCTCGGTCAGTCGTCGCCTCAGACAGTCCTGTTGCAATCTCCCAGGCTGCTCTTGACCGCCCTAGAAAAGGCGTGTCGGATACGTTTGTGTCTTCGCCTGATCGTTCTCCCAGACGTAATTGGCGTTACGAATCAAGATCAATGAAGAGAGGGTGGAACCGGGATGTGCAGTCTCGCTCTCCCTCTCCCGGTTCGAGTAGCCGAGATCCTGATCCTTCGGAAGACGATTTCAATGTTGTTCCTGTTAAGAGGGCAAAACAGAGAGTCCTTAGCCCAGTTAATCCTGCTAAACTCCCTGCTTCTTCTGCCAGCGCTCCCAATCAAGCCGTACGACAACTGCCGTCTTCGGCACCGCGAGAGCCAGCGGAGGTTGCTAAAGCTTTCATGGTTGTTATGCAAGAACAACTTTCATCGTTAGTTCAAGCTTTCAGCCACCCTTCTCAGTCCGTCAGACGTAAGGACGTCTCTTTGCCTATTAAGAGATCTTCTAAGAGAGATCTTAGTATCTCTCCCAAGAAACCTCTGCGCACTTCGTCGGCCGTACGACAACGCACACCCTCTGTAGCGGGATGTAAACAAACACAACCCCCCCACACCCTTGATCACTCCTACTTTCTCAATATCCCACAATACAAACTTTCCCCTGACTCTACTTCAAACTGGACTCTTGGACAGAAGGAAAATGAAAACAAAACATAACCTTAACGCTATATTCTTAAAAGTAAACGCAATCATAAACCAAAAAAAACACTTATCACGAATCATAAACAATATTAAATATAAACCGTAACACCATTCAAATAAAAAACCCTAACAACTTAAAATTAACACACCCAAAACCAATATTTGTTTATGAGTGGAACTCTTTATCCACACACACGTGACACACCAAAACCAATATTTGTTTATGTGTGGACGTCGTTGTCCACACAAGGGCCAACAGTCCTTTACGGCCAAAGCCACAACTCCCTGGCAGACGCAACACTGGCACAATCTGCTATAACTGCCTCACTTAATTTGGCAGTCTATATCGTCATCATCATCATCATCATCCTCATCAGTAACAGCAATCGAAATCGTAATTGTAATAAACAGGCCAGGTCGTCATCAATCTATCAAAAATTTAAGTTTCTCCAAAGGAGGAATCGCGGCCTGCCAAAATAAAAAAAGAAAAACACTTATGAACACTCCTAACTAACAACTATCGCACTATAATCAAAGATAAACAATAAACTTTCTATCACTCATGAACGCGCCTAACAAAAATAAATAAAAACAGTACTTACTCAGAACATAAAAACACTAATCAGCCGGCTTCCGAAGAACAAAAAAATGCAGAACCGACTCCTTCTATCGTTCGAGATCCAATGCTTTCGCCCAAGACATTCATCACCACCCTATCCTAGCTAAAAAGGTAAACAAACAACCTCAATTATACCAACAATCTTTCCAACTTCAAACAATCATTCGCTAATTACCCTTTTTCTTCAGCGCGCACCGCGGACACACAAAACACGCACACACAAACGCACATACACACATACTCTCTTGCGCACGCGCGATCTAATAAAACTAAAGCAAATGAAATTCTCTCTCTCTCTCTCTCTGACAAAACTAAAGCAAATAAACACTTTCTTTCTCACTCTCTCTCTCTCTCTCTCTCTCTCTCTCTCTCTCTCTCTCTCTCTCTCTCTCTCTCTCTCTCTCTCTCTCTCTCTCTCATTAATGACAAAGCTAAAGCAAATAAAATGTCTCGATTTAACAATACTAAAACAACTTCTCTCTCTCTCTCTCTCTCTCTCTCTCTCTCTCTCTCTCTCTCTCTCTCTCTCTCTCTCTCTCTCTGTGAGAAAACTAAAGCCAATACTGTAAACACTTTCTCTCTCTCTCTCTCTCTCTCTGTCAAAACTTAAACATACTCACACTCTCTCTCTCTCTCTCTCTCTCTCTCTCTCTCTCTCTCTCTCTCTCTCTCTCTCTCTCTCTCTCTCTCTCGATTTGGCAAACAAAAAAAATAAATTAAAATAAAATTAATCCTCCACATTCCTCCCCCCTTACTTTGCCAAATCCTCACACAACACTTACCTATTTTCTCATTACCCAGTCGCAATCAGGAACAGGGCCTCGGCTTCGAGTAACTGGGCCTTCATATACCTGCACTCTCTCATTCACTTCTTCCATGTCGTTTTCATTCAACGTACTATTACGATTCCCGTCTATGCTCTGCTCGTCTAAGATATCATTCACTATTTCATCTACCTCAGTTTCATCTGGCCCGAAAATCCCACTAATTTCTGTCAACAATTCATCCATTACATCTAAACCATTTTCTACTCTAACAAAAGAATCATTCATACTGCTTATCATTCTCCTATCTTTCATTCTCGTGTCCGTCATACGTTCTCTTGCCTCATCTAACGAAAAACCACACACACTATAAGTATCATTCATACTCATCCAAGTTTCATCTGTATTAATACATTTATCTTCCATACTCACCTGTACATTTACACCCTTGTCCTGCTTATTCTGATTCCCGCCTACAACTACAAAATTTTCCCGCCTTTTATCCCCAGTAAAATTCTCAGACTTCTTTTTCCTTCCATGCTCTACTAACACCAATTGCTTATCTTCTAAACCTAATGCCTCACACATACTCGGTTCATACTTGTTCGTTTTCAGCCATTTATTCATACCATTCTCCTGAATATATCTTGGTACCTCCTTCCATTTCCGCAACTGATTGTGGTGTGCCCTAACCTTTTCCACACTACCATCCACACTTACTTTACCTAAAACATAACTCAACCCACTAGAACCAACATCTAACACCTCATATGGACCTTCAAACTTATCACGTACCTTATTGACATTCATTCTTCCCTTTTCAATTACTTCTTTTAACACTTTCTCTCCCACTTTGTAGCTTTCAAATCTCTCATTTGCTTTCTTCCAAACATCTCTATCATTCTCGGACACACTCAATCTCGGTCTTACTATCTTTTCAAAATTCAACACAAACTTACACGGAGACATACCAGTACTCTTGTGCACCGTCGCATTATACGCCCACAACGCACGCCCAACATATAAATCCCAATCATTATCACATGTACTCATCATCCGCAAAATTTCTGTTAAGGTTCTTACAGTCCTTTCAGCCAAACCATTCGCACTTGGCATATACGGAGTCGAATACACATGTTCAATGCCCCATTCTCTCAACATCTGCTCAAACTCCCATCCAACAAACTCCGGACCATTGTCACTTAACATTTTCGCAGGCTTACACACACTCATCGGCAACATCACTTGACTTACCATTCTCGCTACAGTCTCACTTCTTTTATTCTTGATGGGTACTGCATATGCAAACTTGCTCATATGATCGACCATGACAATCATTCCCACATGTCTTCTCGCAGTCACAGGCAACGAAACACAATCAATCACAAACATCTCAAATGGCTCTTTCATACGTAACCTCAGAACAGGCGGACTTGCATGCATGCTCTGATACTTCCCCTTCTGACAATCCTCACAAGTGGTCGCTACATCCCTACAAATTTGACTCAACCTAGGCGTAAACAACCTCTCTCGCATGCATTCCCACAATTTATTCTTCCCCATATGCCCATACCTGTCATGCACTACCATACACATACTTACAGCTGCATGCATTGGAAATACAGGAACATATATATCTTCATCCATTCCCTTATGCAAAAAAATACACAATATTCTTACAAACAATAAATCTTTTAACAACTTTCTTATACGCTTCCAAATCACACGGCCATTCTTCCACCCTAATACCATTTAAAATACATTCACGTAACCGATTTATTTCGAAACATTCACCTTGCATTTCTTCCACCTCTTCTTTGCTTAACAAATCATCTTCACTCTTTGCAATATCAATCATGCCAACAAAATTCGCCATGAATACACTATTATCCTCAATTACTATTACCTTACAGCCATTCTTTGAAAGCAAACCCTTACCAACATCAACTGACACATGGTGCAACCTCAAAAAATCTATTCCCATCAAAAAACAACTAGGCATTTCATTCTCTCCCATTACAATAAAATTATGTTCAACTTCCATACTCCCTAGTTTCACCTTCAACCTCACTTCTTCCCAAACAAGTAAACTTCCCTGACCTATTCCATGAATTCTCACACTCGTACACTGTCTTTTCACTTCCCAATTGTACCTCTCAATTTCCCTGATAACCGACTCATTTACTAATGACACTTGAGCACCCGTATCGATTAAACCACAATATTCATTCTCATTTATATTCACATATGTCATCATCCTTCCTTTTACACCATGCATACATACATTTACTCTCCTTTCAATTCTGTCACTCACTTCACCAATATGTTCATCATCATGTTCACTGTCCTCTATACCCCCATATCTTAGATTAAGGTCACTTGCACCATTATCCTTCTCACTCAACAATTTGCAACATTCCTCCTTACATTGAATCCTCAAAATATATTCCCTATCATTCTCCTTACATGCCCGATATTCCATCGGTCGATTCCATCCAAAATACAAATACACAGTTACACCATACAACATACTTACCACCATTAATATCTTTGATAATAATTCCCCTTCTAGTACACTACTCTCCTCCTCATATACCATTTCTTTTGACACTTCATTCATCACCCTTCTTTTAAGCTCAGTTACACTACCTGGTATTTCCGTATCTAACCCCTCTTGTATTAACTTACTTAAACCCATTAGGATACACTTATACACCATATCTTCCCCTTCACAACTCTGCTCCACAACTAAACCTTCAGGCAACCTTTCAGAATTCTGATTACTCTTTTTATCTTCCATCCTCCCATGCATCCTCGACATCGCATCCGCTATCACATTCTTATTTCCCGGTACATATTCTAACCTAAAATCAAATTCATTCAAATCCTCTATGGTCCTAGCAACCCTTGCATTCACACACTCTTTCCTTATCATATACACTAGGGGCTGATGGTCAGTACGCACAATGAATTTTACACCATACAAAAATACTTTCAATGCTTTCACACAAAATCGTATTGCAGCCAATTCCCTGTCAATCGTCGAATACTTCCGCTCAGCTTTATTAAATGCTTTACTAACATACGCTATTACTCTTTATTGCTCTGCTCCATTTACTCTCTGCATTTGAACCAAACAACCACCCATACTAACCCCACTCGCATCCGTATACAACTCTAGCATACTCGCATTTTCACTGTAGTCTGGAAATGCCAAAGTGACGTCTTTCGCGGCCTCTTCCTTCAACCTTTCAAACGCTTCTATCATCCGATCATCCCATTTTAATTTTGTACTATTCCTTTTACCCGTCCATTCATTCAAAGGCTTCCCTATACCTGAACAATCTCTAACAAACTTGCGCCCAAACTCAACCAAACCAAGAAAACCTCGCAACTCACGCACAGTCCGGGGACGTGGAAATTCTCGCACCTTATTCACAAACTTGTCACTCTTCCTTATACCAGATTCACCCACTACATGCCCAAGAAATTCCACCTCCCTGGACAACCATGTACACTTCTCAAGCTTAATTTTCACACCAACTTCAATTAACCGCATCAACACTGCCTCAAGCAACCGCATATGTTCCTCAACAGTCTCGCTCGCAATCAGAATATCATCTATAAAAACAGTCACCTTCTGTCGATCGAAACCAGCCAATACAACATTCATCGCTCTTTGGAAGGCAGCAGGCGCATTAGCAAGTCCAAAACTCAACCTTTTAAATTGAAAGTGACAATTAGTACTTGAAAATGCGGTAATGGGCCTGCTCCCCTCTGCCAGAGGCATCTGGTAATAGCCCCTCACCAAATCTAATTTAGTAAAAACTTTCATTCCATGCATCTTATAAACACAATCAGACACCACATTCATTGGAAAACGTTCTTTAACAGTCGCCTCATTCACCTTCCTATAATCAATACACATACGTAAACTTCCATCAGGCTTTCGTACAGGGACAATAGGGCTATTCCAGGCACTCTCACTCCTTTCTATTACACCCATACGCTCTAATTCCTGACACTGCTCCTCTATCTCCTTGGCAATAGGCGGAGAAAAATGCCTGGGACGCTGATATATGGGGGTATCATCACTGAGAACTATTTTAAATTCTGGCAGGTCTGACCCCCCCACAATCATCGTCACCGAGACTCACAACTCTCCGCTTATCCCATAACATCTTAAGCAATCGTTCCCTTTCGACCTCACTTATACTCTCATCTAACTTAATTCTTCCTTTCAATGTATCGTAATTCCAATCGTCATCGTTCTTTACCTTACCAGCCATTACCTGTCTCGCCTTAACATATCTTCCATCCTCTACATTGATCAGCGTATACATACATCCCATGCAATCGCCCTCACGTATACCACGTACTCTCTTCCTCCTAACACTCGGCAACAACCTTACATACACCTGAGGTTCCTGCATATTCATAACACCATCATATATATATGCACTCGTTTTCACCAAATTACCTGCTTCCATACCTTCCACTACATATTCATCCTTGTCACTATTTGAAATTCCCAGACTGCTCGGCCATGCAACTTTTACACTAATAACCTCACCTTTCTTACCCGATAACTTTACGCTTTCCTTTGCTACCAATGGCACTCCCTTCCACACCTTCGTACTCACTCTGCCGTCTTCCTTTAAATAAAATTCCCCACAAATATTACCTTTAACCTTTATTTCAATCATATTCACACTTGGATGTACAATCATACCACATTTTTTCAGAAATTTATACCCAAGCAGTACGTCATATTTCTCATTCGCTCCCTCAACCACGTAAAAATCATTATCCTCCATCATCAACCCCCCAATCATAACATTTTCCCGCAACTTTCCTTGCACAGGCATACGCAAATTACCAATACCTTTTACTTCACCCTTACATCCCTTAAATTCACAAACCTCTTTTACCTTATCATATGCATTCCTAAACATTAAATTGACACCACAACCAGTATCAATCAAACCAACCAACTCTACACCATTAAAAATCATTTTCACACTCATGCAATCATGTGCTCTTTCTCCCATCACATCTTCATGCAATAAACCCTCACGAACATGCATCACATTCACTCCCCACACACACGAGGACTCACCCAGCTGAACCCTCTGAGTATTTAGTTTCCCGAACATCCTGGCTGACTTGATCCCTTCTTTCTACAAACCCTAGCTACATGCCCATCTGCACCACATTCAGTACACTTACCCCGTGGCTCCTTGCACATTCTAGCATAATGACCATCCTTACCACAATTACCACAAATTACATTCATACGATTATTACGGCATCCACTCGCTATGTGTCCAGTCATACCACACCGATAACACTTAACCACTTTCTCTTTCTTACAGTCGCTAATACGATGCCCTGTCTCTCCACACCCGAAACATGCTCCTAATGCCCATCTACACTCGTTCTTTTTATGTCCTACCTTCCCACACCTATAACACCTCTCTTCACGGATACCACTACCTAACCTAACTTGCTGCGTACTAGCACTTCTATCTCTCCAAACTTGATTTCCCTGTCTAAACCCGTCATTTCTCGGCATGGGTATTCCTACATTACTCACCCTAACACTTCTATCTATTACACTATCAGCTGCCCTCATTGGCCCTCTAATAACAGCATCTCTAAAACTACCAAATTCTGGCACACATTCCTCCATTCCAGTTCTTACACTCACAGATTTACTTTCTTTCATACACCTATCCAACTCGTAATCCTCAACTATCTCTAAAATATCATCCCAAGTCAATCTCTCTCTAGTCCACCTCATTTTCTCCTTCCGTTTCAAATTAATAAACTCACACACACTCTCTGGTACTGTACCCAAAAAACTTCTTCATTAGTTCCTTATTTTCATTTATTCCTTCGTCCCCATACTTCTTTCTAGCCAATGTTTTCTAACCGACATACATACATCGAGATTGCTTCACCTACCTTCATTCGTGCTTCATCAAAATCATTTTTTCGCTTATACCTAACACTACCTTTCATACGTTTTACCTGTTCAATTATCCTCCTCTTTACACTTTCATACTCAACCTCTCCTACACATCATTATCACCCCATACATCGTCAACAAATATCCTGACAAAAATTCTCCCAACTCCCTAGCCCAAACTCTCTTACTATCCCCATACTTAGCCTGACAAAACTTTTCATATTCCCTAAAGAAGTCATATACATCCCTACTGCTATGTTCATTAAACCTTTCACACCTAGGTACCTCTCTCATAAACACTGTCTTACAAACTTCCTCTACTTCATTCTCACTACTATCTTCACTGTCTACTCCCTTCTTGTTGCCTTCTTCTTCATTTGAATACAATGAATCTAATTCTACACTCAAAGTCCTATCTTTAACATTCCCTTCTCTACCCTTTTTCTTATTTACCCACCTTCACCCAATCATGATCATCCTCACTCACACCCTGACCTGTTCTTCTTTTCTTTCTTCATATTATCTTTACCTTTCTTCTCCTTCTTCCTATCACCCTTCGTTCCAATCTTACTATGTCTAGGCCCTTTACTTTCAATATCACTATCACTACCGTCCCCATTATCACTTACCCTATCCTCTTCCACAATCAACCCGTTACCAGAAGCAGAAGCCACTCCTCCGACTGCACCTTCACCTATAACAGTTTTCATCATCCCATTACTTGCCCTATCATAGCTTCCATTCGTTTCTCATTTTCTCGCATCCTCATCTCAACACCCTCTTCCACTCTCTCTACAGTTCCCTGAAGTTCCCTAAGTTTCCTTTGCATCTCCTCATTCTCACTACTTAACCTCGCATTCTCCAACAACAACCTCTCCTCTCGCTCATTAGACAACCGCAATTCCTCCTTTAAAATATGCAACTGTTCTTCACATTAACTCCATTTCAATACCATTAATATTTTAAGTATTTTTCAAAACCTATTTACCCTTGTCCAAAAGTCCAGTTTCAATCCCACCTTCAACAGTCGTCCCTGTTCGGGGCGCCAAATTTATGTAGCGGGGATGTAAACAAACACAACCCCCCCACACCCTTGATCACTCCTACTTTCTCAATATCCCACAATACAAACTTTCCCCTGACTCTACTTCAAACTGGACTCTTGGACAGAAGGAAAATGAAAACAAAACATAACCTTAACGCTATATTCTTAAAAGTAAACGCAATCATAAACCAAAAAAAACACTTATCACGAATCATAAACAATATTAAATATAAACCGTAACACTATTCAAATAAAAAACCCCTAACAACTAAAATTAACACACCCAAAACCAATATTTGTTTATGAGTGGAACTCTTTATCCCACACACACGTGACACACCAAAACCAATATTTGTTTATGTGTGGACGTCGTTGTCCACACAAGGGCCAAACAGTCCTTTACGGGCCAAAGCCACAACTCCCTGGCAGACGCACACACTGGCACAATCTGCTATAACTGCCCTCACTTAATTTGGCAGTCTATATCGTCATCATCATCATCATCATCCTCATCAGTAACAGCAATCGAAATCGTAATTGTAATAAACCAGGGCCAGGTCGTCATCAATCTATCAAAAATTTAAGTTTCTCCAAAGGAGGAATCGCGGCCTGCCAAAATAAAAAAAGAAAAACACTTATGAACACTCCTAACTAACCAACTATCGCACTATAATCAAAGATAAACAATAAACTTTCTATCACTCATGAACGCGCCTAACAAAAATAAATAAAAACAGTACTTACTCAGAAACATAAAAACACTAATCAGCCGGCTTCCGAAGAACAAAAAAAAATGCAGAGAACCGACTCCTTCTATCGTTCGAGATCCAATGCTTTCGCCCAAGACATTCATCACCCACCCTATCCTAGCTAAAAAGGTAAACAAACAACCTCAATTATACCAACAATCTTTCCAACTTCAAGCAATCATTCGCTAATTACCCTTTTTCTTCGGCGCGCACCGCGGACACACAAAACACGCACACACAAACGCACATACACACATACTCTCTTGCGCACGCGCGATCTAATAAAACTAAAGCAAATGAATTCTCTTCTCTCTCTCTCTCTGACAAAACTAAAGCAAATAAACACTTTTCTTTCTCACTCTCTCTCTCTCTCTCTCTCTCTCTCTCTCTCTCTCTCTCTCTCTCCTCTCTCTCTCTCTCTCTCTCTCTCTCTCTCTCTCATTAATGACAAAGCTAAAGCAAATAAAATGTCTCGATTTAACAATACTAAAACAACTCTC
>NC_090758.1:18267951-18395451 GCF_036898095.1 Palaemon carinicauda
CAATCAAACTTAATCTACATATTCAAATATTCTCGTGTTCGCTGCTCAATTAATATCGCAGCCTTCCTGCGAACACGAAGATTATTAGTGTCATTATTTTGTTCAACATCAGGGGGTAGGGATACAGTCGTCTTCACCCCAAATCCTTCACCTCTAGATAAGGAATTAAAGTCGAGAGGTGACGTTTTATAATTTCCTTGGTCTTACCCTTTAAAAGGGTCACTCCTGTTACCTCACCATTGCTATTGACTTCTAGTTCTGGACAATAGCCATAGGATAGCTGCTAGGTTTAGTGTTAAGTTCCTTTAAAAGGACTATGTCCCTACCTTAATATTATGTTGCTGGGCTGGATGGTACCTATCCTTCTTATCAACTGCTTGTGATAGAAGTGTTCCTAGCAACTCCGAATGATAATTCTCAATCAAATTTTGCCTAACTTTACGAAGTTTCTCAAACTCATCATTGATACGACTAGTTGAACTAACTGGTGTTTGCCAGTCTGGATCATGAGGCATTCCTTGCAGTGAAGGAATTAGGTTTAAAGAAAGAGTATCGTATCCTCTTATCAATTTCTCTGGGGTATAGGTTCGGGTACATCATTAACATTAGCTTCCCTCAATCCATTTTAAATGCAATAGGGCGCTTATTAACCAGATGTTTAGTGTGTTCTACAACAAATTCAAACTACAAAAGATAAAAACCCAATTCTTAATAGAACCAAAGAGCAGTCTTTTTACCATTTTCACACACGTCTCAACAAGGAACCGAGTTTACTACAACCCTTAAAGTATTGTTGAAAGGTTAAGGGTTTCACATTTGTTTCTCCTCAAAGTGAAGCCGAGTCTCATGATCACTGATAAAATGATGAATTATGTTGGCGCCTGCAACAAGCTGAGAGCCTGGGTCACTGACAACAAGCTGTGGTACTCCATAATTAAAACAATGAAGTTGAAAAGATCTTAAAAACTCCTTGACCGAGAGGTCATTACATATCCTGAGATCAATTCCTCGACTCCAAGTACATGCAAAAATAAGTAACCAAACCTTTTGAGATTCAGAGTCCCTTTTTAACTGTAAAAGGACCAAGGTAGTCAATAAAAACCATTATTGAAGGGAATAGATGGTGGGTCAGATCTGAACTCTCTATAAACATTTTGATTCAACTGGAAAGTTCTGTTGTTGAATCTCCTACAATGAACACAAGTTTTAAGAATTTTCTTAATGGTAGAAAAGTGTTTAGGAACATAAAACGTACGTCTAATGGCAGACAATACAGCATAACATCCAGAGTGGATAATTTCGAATGAGCATCAAGAACAATTAGTCTAGTTTAAAGCACTATCCCTCGGCAACAATATAGGAAATTCATTTTGACCATCCCATGTCTTAAACTTACTTTTCACCTAATAACGTTATTATTGTCAAGAAAAACATTCAGTTGAGTAACTATCTTAGGTAGGTCTTTAAGTCTAACCTTTTGATCCTGAAAATACGAAAAAACTTCAGGGAAAAACAATTTTTGCTCTGTAGATATAATCTAAGGTAAGGGGCTGAGCAAACAGGTTACTATTAGGTGATTTAGGACTGCCTTCTATCCCTATCTTCTGCTTCCATTTCATAACACACCGCAAGACTCTTCGGTGAATCAAAAACCAATCTCCTGAAATCAGAAATATCATTAGAGGGTCTATTAAATGAGCATTTCGGAACTATTTGGAGAATGGTCAGAATTAATTCCCACATATACATTATGATCGATGACAGGAGCCATTTTGTCAACAGTCAGTGGATTAGGAATGACAACAGATAATTCATCTTCAGTCTTAATAAAGTTTGAATCTGGTCCAATAAGAAAATTTGTTTTCATAAGAGACCTATAAGAAAAGGGGCGAGTAGTGCTGTCTGCTGGGTTTTCTTTTCCTGAAACGAAACAAAACTTAACAGGGTACTTTTCACATAACCTCTGGATTGAATTAAGCGTGTTAGTGGTAAATACACCAAGTCTCTGCAATTTTTTCCATCTTGGACACACAAGAAATTGAGCAATGAAGTGAGCATATTGAATCAGTATACAACAGTAATTCAGATATGTTAATTGGCTTCATACAAACATCACCTGTAAGGTCTCTGTATAACTCCATTAAGCTTTCAACACCAAACAAAACTCCATTAAGTTCCAATGACGAATCAACTTATTCTTCAAATGTGTATTAACCTTACGGTTTTTAGCTTGTAGGAAACAACACTGATTTGTCTCAACATGACATATAAAAACTACAACACCATAAAGAGAACGACTGGCATCTGTAAATGCTATTAGTTTGGTATTCACCGTCCCTAGGACCAACAAACCTTGGCACTCTGATTAATGGGGGAGGAATTTGCCTGCCTACATAAGTTTTTCCATTCACGAACCAAGTCATTATTAAGAGGTTTGTCCCAATCAAGATCTTTACAACATTGGAGCCTATGCATGAATAACCTACTCCTGTTCATGAGTGGCAAATTAAACCCAAAAATATCTAACTGTGGCAGCTATGGTGGTCAAAACCTCACGTTTAGTACTGGGCATCAGCATTAAGATTGATAGGCTTGGTGAAAATTTCATCACTTATCCTATTCCATGTCAAACCAAACAATTTATTCTCTATAGGTGTCTCAATTTTCATATCTTTATCAATTCTACTCTGCAAGGAAATATCATTAGTTATTAACCTGCTGCACTAAAAATTTAAAGGACTCGAACACTTTAGGTAAAAGCGAATAGCCCACTGAAGGGTATCTAGATTTTCACAAGAATAGGCTCCGTTTGTCCATGTATGTTAATGAATAGATCAACCTTTACATTCTTTTAATTTGTCATCATCTTTATCAGAGTTAATAATCAATATATAAAAAAGTGATATCATAAGGAGAAAAGGACTGCAACGTAAACCAAAACTTAGTCTGACATTGCGAAATGGCAACCACGGTAGAATCATCTTTCCTAACATTACGAAACCAGTAAAATAGAAGTTATGCCTGATCGTTCTCGCTCAAAGTTCAACATATTGAATGCCTTTTTCAAATCAAATGTCAATAATTTCTCGTCGAACCGAAGATGAATGAAAGCTGACAACATTTTCTGGTTCAGATTAGGGCCCGGGAACATACACTGGTTATGGGCAAATTCAGACCTTTATTACGTTCATTTTCACTCAAATTCAAGAGGATAAAACTATCCTACATTTCGTTGTCTCACGTTGAGGCTTGAAAACAGCCATGTGGGGATTGAAGGAATAATTTGGGTGTTCTAATTTAAATTGTTCAAGATTATCTACAGGTTCAATAATACCCTCGGCTAACTGATCTCTGAAAGTCTGATCCATCAATAGCAAATTACCTTTATCTTTCTTGTGCTTCTTTAATGTAGACTTTAGAATTAATTTAGCTAACCTCTCATTCTTAGAGAGTAAATGAGAGATAGTTTACCACTCCACAACAAAGGAACCCTAATCCTGCCATCTGTTTCCCTGAAAAGATTTTTAGCGTGAAATCAATTAACTTCCCATTCAGATCAGTTGTCTGCTCATCACATTCAGGCTTGATCATAATTAAGATAATTACGGCATTCTGCCTCAAGTATATGGTTAGTGGCCTCTCTTAACCTTTCCTCTATGACTTTGCCTTTAGTATTCAATACATTAAAGTTACAACTAGTAGCAATATTACCAAAATCAAGGTCTTTAATTTAATCACTAAATGAGGGACTAAAATAATCACAACCCAATAAAAAAGAATGTGTGCATATACTTACAGAGGAGTCCACAACAGGGAAAGATAACAATGGCTCACTGGAATCAGTGTTCATGCAATAGAAATTACTGTCGCGAGTCTGCAAATAATCCACATTATTGATCAATCTGTCAAGATTTCCTGTAGCATAATGCCATGTAACGTATCAATATATACAGAGGGGTCATTATTGCCAAATACAACGTCTTTTTCCAACAAACAATGAGAAGAATCTGAACCTAACAAGACATCAATGTCACTAATTTCACTAGATTTTTGGTCTAGGAAGGAATCAGCAAAGGAATAACCTCTATCTTTAAAGGCTTTAAACCCTGGATAGGTACGGTGGGTCGTTTGCGACCCCCGAGCGTCAAAAAAAAAACAGGTTTTTCTCACGTGACTCACCCCTGTGACTGAATTTGTGGGTGATCGACCTGCAGGAGGTGTCTCCCCTACACGCTCTAGTAGTGTCCAGATGTGCATTGCTGTAGCTGTACTCCTTCCCCCGATTTCTGGAGACGGGTCGGGGTCGTTCGCGTCCGAGTTTACCCTTCTGAGGTAGTTTGCATAATTATCAAAGTTATTACGTATTATGAATTGTCGTAGAATGGTGCAACTTGTATAGGTTATCAGTTGTGGAAAGTCTTGGTGGATTGTTGGCTACCATGTGCATATTTTTTTTTTTTAGTTAAAATGTCGTTCATCACCACGAGGACCATTTTACCGCGAGTGCCCCTTTTTAATTTTTTTCATTTTTTTGCCAAGTCATTTTCCGTAAGATATTGCCAAATAGTGTCGTAAAACTTTTGCTTGTTTAGTGTTGGAAAGTGTGTCTAGATGATCTGGCTACCCATGCATGACTTTGTTTTTGTCAGATACGACGTAGTTATTGGTATATTGGGTATTTAACTGCGGTTTACCAATTTCTGTTTTTTTTCAATATTTGTAAAAATTACTACGTAGTAAGGAATTGCCGTATATTATTCATTTTTTTTTTCATGTTTATGTGTTAGAAAGTGTGCCTTGATGGTTGGGCTAACACGTGCATGTCTTTTTTTTTATCTGAGATGTCGTATATTAGAATGTCGGGCATTTTCACCGCGAGTGTCCCTTTTTAATTTTTTTTAATTTTTTTGCCAAGTCATTTTTCCGTAAGATATTGCGAAATAGTGTCGTAAAACTTTTGCTTTTTTAATGTTGGAAAGTGTGTCTAGATGATCTGGCTACCCATGCGTGATTTTGTTTTTGTCAGATACGACGTAGTTATTGGTATATTGGGTATTTAACTGCGGTTGCCAATTTCTGTTTTTTTTCAATATTTGTAAAAATTTACTACGTAGTAAGGATTTGCCGTATATTATTGATTTTTTTTTCATGTTTATGTGTTAGAAAGTGTGCCTTGATGGTTGGGCTAACACGTGCATGTCTTTTTTTTTATCTGAGATGCCGTTTATTAGAATGTTGGGATTTTTCCGCAAGTGCCCCTTTTTATTTGTTTTGCATTTTTTTGCTTAGTCATGTTACGTAAGGAATTGGCAAGTAGTGTCGCAAAACTTATATTTTTATAGTGTTGGAAAGTGTTTCTAGATGATCTGGCTACCCATGCCTATTTTTTTTTTAGCCAGATATGGCGTATATATAAGTATGTGTTCGATTTTCCTGTGATTGCCATTTTTTCGTTTTTTCCCATTTCTTCAAAATTACTACGTACTAAGGAACTATCACAGAGTAATATTTCATTTATATGTTTATTTGTCGGAAAATATGCCTTGATGTTTGCCTAGCACGTGGCTGAAATTTTTTTTTTCTGAAATGCCGTATATTAGAATGGCCATTTTTCCACGAGTGCCCCCTTTTTATTTGTTTTGCATTTTTTTGCTTAGTCATGTTACCGTAAGGAATTGCAAGTAGTGTCGCAAAACTTATATTTTTATAGTGTTGGAAAGTGTTTCTAGATGATCTGGCTACCCATGCCTATCTTATTTTTAGCCAGATATGGCGTATATATAGGTATGTGTTCGATTTTTCGGTGATTGCCATTTTTTCGTTTTTTCCCATTCTTTCAAAATTACTACGTACTAAGGAACTATCACAGAGTAATGATTCCTCTAGATGTTTATTTGTCGGAAAATTTTGTTTACTTTTTTTTTGATTGAATATCATCAAATTTTTTTTAGCTAAAATATTGTTTTACATTTTTTTTTCGATTTTATTTCCCTTCAAAAAAATTTTTGGGGTCAGAATTTTAATTTTATAGTCGTAAAATAATCGACAATTATCCAGCAACCCACCATACAATTTTTATGCATATCCAATAATAATTAGATTAGTAAATAACACCGAAATTGACATACCCTTCCTACATTTTCAAGTGGCAGATTAGGGAGTCTGAGTCAGTGTGGTGGCGGCCATTTTGTGGACATATCCGAAGCGTAAGCTGCCCTATCTATATATATCTTGTTCCCTATAGAATTTGTGATATTTTGGTATATTTTTACCTGCATAAATATCATATTATATATTAAATATATGTTATTTTTTTACGAAATTTCCAAGTACTCAAAAAATTACCTTTAGATTTGGCCCCTGATATAAATGTAATTTACAAATAATGAAGATTTTTTTACATATTTCTATTTTAGGATAACATATGTTTATTCCCTAAAAAAAATTAGCCACTTCCTATTTCATTTGGGTACCCAAAAAAATTCATGAAATTTGGACAATTTTTTTTGGCCAAAAAAAGTTACCCTTTTTTTCTCATTTCAGATCTTCACCTCCATGGGTCTGACTTCATCCAAAATACATCAAGATGTGTGTCCTAAACATTCAAGAATCAATTCCTAAAAGGATTTGTGTATATATGTATAAACTTTTTTTTTATGAATTTTTATGTCAGGTCTTTTTTTTTTTCTACTTAATTTTTTAAAATATTTATAATAAATAGTTTTTCTGCAGATGAGTAGTAATTTATCTTTACAGTTGTTTTAAGCATCATTGAAGTTTTTTTTTGGCAAAAGAAAAAAGGAGGTTACTGCTAAAACTGATTTTTCAAGAATTTTTTTTGGCGTCGGGGTCGTTCGCGTCCGAGTATACCCTTAAAGGGGTGTCCGAGGACCGTACCTATCCAGGGTTAATAACCTTCCCTAAACCAGGTAAGGACAACTTTATATTTATCGAGGGCACAACCATAGCAAAAATCTCAACTACACCAGTGGTTAAAGTAATAGGCAACTGTACTATTCTAGTTTTATAGACCTTGGGACCATGAAAACCATTAACTGTCGAGTCAACATCATTGCATATAACTTTAAATTTACCAAAATTGGCTAGTCTCTCCGATACAAAAGTGCTTTGTGAACCGGTATCCTTGAGTCCTCTGAATAATCTCCCTTGACCTGAAACTTGGAAAGTAAAAGTTGGAAGTGCAGATCTAGTACTACAATTAGGCAGTATGGCTACTCCACTATTCCCCCCCAGATGCTGAAGCCTTGATGAGGATGGGGGGCTTAGGGATTAGCAGCTGGGCTCTAATGAACAGTGGGAACTACTTCCCATTGGACCTCGGTGCCCAGCTGTCGATTCAACTAAATCAGTCAGCACTTTCTCTTTTACTTTTGATTATTTCTTTTTTTCTCCCATCTCTTCCTTTCGGGCTCGATATTGTTGACGACTTTGGCATGTTCGATTTTACTTTGGATGCTGTTTTGTATTTGGCAGAGTGTGGGATGGACTGCATTCCATCTCAACCTGTGCCAATTTAGACGCCATCACCCTCTGGCAGACCCCATTGGGTGCAGACCAAGTCTGTTAAGAGTCGGGCTCCAGTGATCCGGTCTTAAGTTACCCATATTTGCGGGTAATGGGTGACGCCAGGCATTGGAGTCGACGGTGGGAGGGGCTAACTACCCCCACTGACCAGTGTACGCCCACCTTAAGAGAGGCAGCCCCTCTCTAATAGAGGACTGGTCCCCGCTGAAGCCTCTTCTCGTGTTGGGCCACATGGGATAGGAGGACTGAAATCCTCCGATAAGAGGTGGATAACCCGGCTTGCTTTTCAAAAAAACCCAACACCTCTGTTGACGACCTGGAAAATACAAACATGGACCTC
The DNA here is from genome assembly GCF_036898095.1 of Palaemon carinicauda. Taxonomy (NCBI): domain Eukaryota; kingdom Metazoa; phylum Arthropoda; class Malacostraca; order Decapoda; family Palaemonidae; genus Palaemon; species Palaemon carinicauda. The sequence continues at coordinate 18,275,837 of NC_090758.1, forward strand.
GGTACAGACAGCTCCAACTCGGGTTCTAACATTGTAACGTTAGAACCTTATTCACGTCATGTGAATAATAAAACGCTAGAGAAGAAGAGAGAGAAAGTGAAAAAATGATGACGGTACAGAAAGATATAGAAAAGTAGAAGTAATACCTGGTCACTATGAAGTAGTGAATTATGAAAAATTTTTTATCTTGGAATTTGAAAACGGAAGGAATGAGCGTATAAATGTTTTTAAAGCTAATAGAGAAATAGTTACTTTATGTGGAGGGCAGCCAAAAATTTTACCCCAGGGAAATGGAAGTCTCTTGATAGAGACACTGTCCCCATTACAAGGTGAAAGGTTAAAAACACTTACAACATTGAATGGTCATAGCGTAAAATGCGTTTCACACCCTACTTTCAACCAGAGTAGAGGTGTGATATATGCTCCAGAATTGTTGGATATAGAGGAGAAAGAAATAGAGGATGAACTGAAAAGTCAAGGAGTAGTTAAAGTAGTCAGAATGAGAAAGAGAGTTAGGGAACAACGTATCCCTCTTGCTACTCTGATTATAACATTTGATCAATGCCGATTACCAAATGTTATAAAAGCTGGATGGCTATCTTTGAAGGTAAAACCATATATCCCGTCACCATTGCGATGTTATCATTGCCAAATGTATGGCCATTTAAGCCAGAAATGTAAAGAAAAACTAAACAATAAGCCAGCTGTTTGTGCCAACTGTGGAAAAAGTAGTCATGGAGTATGCATAGAAAACCCTAATTGCATACATTGTGGGGAAGCACACCCAGCTACATCTAAAAGCTGTGTAAAGTTTATTTTTGAAAAAGAAATCCAGGCCATTAGGACCATGGAAAGGGTTACTTTTAAAGAGGCTCGTAAAAGAGCTCTTGAAAAGCAAATAAGACCAGGGCAACCTTTTTCAATGGTTCTGAAGAAAAACTTGCCAAACCACACAGACGAAAATTATATCTCTACTTCTAAGATAAAGAAACAAATGAAAGTAGTTAAAAAGGTTGAAAGTCCCATCGAAAATCTATATCCAGAAATTGTGGAAAAATCAAAACGGACACTTAAAGATCTGAAAATTATTCAAAAGCCAACTACTCCGATTTTAAACAATAGTACAAACCTCTCACAGGCTGTTTCCTTGCCTGATCTGATGGAGGTTGCACTCGAAACCAATTTACCTGGTGAACCCGTTGTGGGGAAGGTGCAAAAACCTGACAGATCACAACCTTTTAATCGAAAAAGAGAGAGACCTCCCTCTCTCTCTCCTCCTACCATAAGAAACATTAAAGTCACGACTTCCAATAAATATGATATCTTGTCTGCTGATGTTTCTGAACAACTAGAAGGTAAATTGAACCAATCAGAAATTCAAGTTGAGGTCCACCATCCTCCTCAACAATTAGATCAAAAGGACACAAAGAAAAAGAGAAACACAAAACCCACTATATCAAGATCCTCTCTAGAGTTACCTCCGGGAAACATTGTTAGATCAAATAGTGCCATTGGGAAGACTTCATCTAAGATGTCTTCCAAAAAATAAAACATAGTTTTTTCCTCCATTCTGCAATGGAATTGCCAGGGTTTAAGGGCGAAATATGAACAACTTAAGCTCTTCATACGTGAGCACTCCCCTATAACAGTATGTCTACAAGAAAGCAAGCTCGATGCTAATACTCCTTGTCCTCGAGAGTATGTTAGCTATAGGACACCATATGATCAACGAGCAGGGAGCCATGGGGGAAGTCTTATATACGTTCGTCGAGATGTTCCCCAAATATCTCTGTCTATCTGTACCCCTCTGCAGGCAGTGGCTGTACAGATTGATATAGGGAGAAAATACACAATCTGTTCTCTTTACTTGCCTCCAAATGATAACATCTCATATGATAATATAGTAGAGGTGATTAAACAACTCCCACAACCCTTTCTCTTACTAGGAGACCTTAATAGTAGACATCCTTTATGGGGTGATGTTTTAGCAAATGCAAGGGGTAATATTATATCGTCAATTTTGGAGAATGAAGATGTCGGACTCCTCAATACAGGAGAGCCCACACATTTTCATGTACAGACAGGTACCTTGTCCTGCATTGACCTATCAGTTGCAAGCTCTAACTGTCTTCTCGATTTTAATTGGAGAACATTAGATGATTGGCATACTAGTGATCATGCACCAATCATTATAAACACCAACAATGGTCCACCTTTACAAAGATCACCTCGATGGAATCTTGATAAGGCGGACTGGAATAGATTTCGGGAGTTAAGTGAAATTGAAGGAAATGCAGAACAGTATAAAAGTGTTGATGATGCCATAGACTTACTTAATGGAACTCTTCACACAGCAGGAGTGAATTCCATTCCCAAAACAACTGGGATATTCAGACGACGACCAGTCCCCTGGTGGTCGTCAGAACTAACTGCCCTGCACAGAGCCACAAGAAAGTCTTTAACTCGATTGCGCATGCGCCGTAATGAGGAGAATTTAGTCATATATAAGAAATGTAGAGCACAGTTCCGCCGTGCCATGAAAGAAGCTAGGCGCCAGTCTTGGATGTCCTTTGTTTCCTCCATTAACAGTAGAACACCAACATCATCTGTGTGGAGGAAAGTAAAAAAGATAGCAGGAAAATTCACCCCAAACCCACCACCAGTGTTAAAGATAAATGGCCAGTATATGACTGGAGTAACCGAAGTTAGCAATGCCCTGGCTGACCATTTCTCAAATGTATCATGCAAGTGTCAAGCAGCTCCTGGTCACCAGTATAGGAGCAATGAAGAAAAGAAAGTTTTAAATTTTGCAACAAGAAAGCAGGAGTCATACAATTCTCCTTTTACTGAAAGAGAATTTGATGCTGCTCTTGCTACTTGTAACGATACAGCCCCTGGACCCGATGGAATTCCATATGCAATGATTAAACATGTACCTTTTAATACAAAGTTATTTATTTCAAGCATTTTTAATAGAATATGGCATGATCATAGTTATCCAAGTGTTTGGGAACTAGCCATTATTTTAGCCTTTTTAAAACCCGGTAAGGACAAGTTTTTAGCAGCAAACTACCGACCTATTGCATTGACATCTTGTTTATGTAAAATCATGGAGAAGATGGTCAATGCAAGACTGATTTGGTACCTTGAAAAGAAGAATATTTTATCACCCATTCAATGTGGATTCAGGAAAATGCACTCAACGACTGATGTGCTGATACAACTTGAGTCCTCCATTTGTGAAGCCTTTGCTTCCAAACAGCACCATGTGACAGTTTTTTTTTTATCTTGAAAAGGCATATGATACCACATGGCGATACGGTATACTTAAAAGAATCCATGAGTGCGGATTGAGAGGTGAGCTACCACTATTCATCCAGTCATTTCTTTCACATAGAGTTTTCCAAGTGAGAGTTGGGGAAGCTCTATCACAGAGTAAATGCCAGGAAGAAGGAGTTCCTCAGGGGAGTGTGCTGAGTGTAACCCTTTTTTCAATATTAAACTTACCCGATAATCATGTAGCTGTCAACTCCGTTGCCCGACAGAATTCTATGGAGGGATACGCCAGCTATCACAATACTAGAAGGGGGTGTATTTACCAGCGCCACCTGTGGCCAGGTACTCAAGTACTTCTTGTTGACACCTCCTCAATTATTCCTCTGTCGTGCTTCCGGCAAGACGTTCTGGGATACGCTTATGTTCTTGGAGTATTTTCACGACTTTGGTGAAGTATTTCTCTTTGATTTCGGCTGTCGCTTTACTGGAAAACTTCTATATTAGCTTAGTTAGCTTTTGGAATTAATTTGATTAATTTTGGTGACGAGAGAGTATGAACTCTCGTTCACCTTTCAATGGCCGACCCTTCCCTTAGACGGAAGTGTTGGTGTCTAAGAGAGTATAGACTCTCTTTCTTAATTTTGCTTAACAAAAGTTATAGATTTATTTTATATCTCTCCGCCTCTTATAGGCCTCTTCGATTAACTTCCTTTTATTATAAACTCATTAAAATTAATTTTTATATTTGTTTATATTCGACCTTCCTAATAGTAGGCGGTCTTTTACCGAAGTTAATAAACTTTGAGCCCGTCATTTCGGTTTTACCTGTTAACATATTATGCTATTTCCGCCACAGAGTTTGAAAGATTTTCTTTGACAGTCTAGTACTGTTTTCAAAGTTGAACTAACGTTTTGTTTTGTCTCTGCAGTTGTTGACGTTCAGAACGTTCTCCTTGCACTCTATCGTTACGATAGAGAAAGAATGTTCACGGTTTCACGTTGCAGTAAGAGTAACCGTGTCTAGCGTTTTGTTCATTCTTTCTTAACTTAATGGTTTTGATCCTAATAAAGGAACTTTTCAGTTTTTTTCCTTTAACAATAATATTTTTTAACGATATATATGATTGGGCTCTTCTCTCAGGTTCTAAGTCAAGAGAGAGAGAGAGAGAGAGAGAGATAGAGACGGAGGGAGAAAGAGGATAAACGTTTCATTCAAGCCTGCCAGGCGTACGAGTAACGTCGTTATCGTTTTTTGCTCTTCTCCCTAGTCTCTTTAGGGGAAGAAACTAAACGTTTCTAGAGTGATCTAGTGTTTAGTCTCTTTCCAACCACTGAATTATCTTTCATTAGATTTTTCTGTTACATTGTAATTCTGTTTTCGCAATTACTAACTTTGAGAAAGGATAGAATTGCGTATTTCAGGTACAAACCACTTAAAGTTCAGTGAAATAAGTGCAAACAGAAATCAAAGTGATAAGTGATTAGTGCGTGAGGGTACTTTTGTGCGCGCCAGTTGTCCTCCCAGTCCGGGACCTCTTGCAAGCTCCCAAGCCCAGGGGAGAAGCAATGTCGAAGGGCATAAGGGTTCAGCAGGCCTTGATCGGCGCACAGAAGTATTCTCGGTGGTTGTGGGCGTGTCTTACCGAGACCGTCACTCCCACCCGCAGACGATTGAGCCCTTATTTTGCTCGTCTGCAGAAGAGATTAGGGGAGAAAATAAAGGCAGAGTAACGCTGGTCTCAGGTCTCAAGACTTCTTAAACGTTGAGTCCAGACCTATGCCAGACGTACGAAGTTAAAGTTCACAACCCGAATGCAGTCATTGGGTTAGCTCTGACTCTCCTCAGTCATCAGTTGATTACACTCCGCCTAAGAGGAGTAAGGTTCTGCCACAACAGATCTCTGCTGTTAAGGCTTTACCTCAGCAGAACTTAGTGTCTGCCGACCCCAAGTTAACTCTACTACAGTCCATGCAAGCACAGCTTTCGGACTTGATGAGTGAGTGTCGGGCTGAGAGTGTTGCTCCTCCGCCTCCGCCTACACTCCCTCCTCCTACACTCGCTCCGCCTGATCACAGTACCATCTGCCAGGCGTACGATGTTGTGGACTCTACTACAGTCCATGCAAGCACAGCTTTCGGACTTGATGAGTGAGTGTCGGGCTGAGAGTGTTGCTCCTCCGCCTCCGCCTACACTCCCTCCTCCTACACTCGCTCCGCCTGATCACAGTACCATCTGCCAGGCGTACGATGTTGTGGACTCTACTACAGTCCATGCAAGCACAGCTTTCGGACTTGATGCGTGAGTGTCGGGCTGAGAGTGTTGCACCTCCTGCACTCCCTCCACCTGTTCTCGCTGCACCTGTGCTCGCCCAGCCTGCACCTGCTCCGCCTGTGCTCGCCCAGCCTGCACCTGCTCCGCCTGGTCGCAGCACCATCTGCCAGGCGTACGATGTTGAACCACTTTCGGAGTTTGCTGTTCACAGTGTTGTTCAGCCTCAGCCTTCTTTAAGGCAACCCTTGCTTTGGGATCAGGAGAGTTACACTCTTCCTCCTCCTCCCCTTGCTGCTCCACCAGTGGTGCAACTCTCGGTTGGGGTACAACAACCTCTCCCCTCCGTGAGTCTGTCTGCTCAACCAGCGCTGCACCGAGTTCAACCCTCCATGCACTTGCGCCTCAGGAGCCTCAGCTTGCTAGAACTTTACCTTGTTCTGCGCAGCCTCAACCTTCTCATGCTCCACTCATCTCTCAGGAACAGGAACGGACTACTCCGCCTCCGTCCTCCGCTCAGCTGGTGCAATCCTTGGGTGCAACTCTTGCTAGGAGTCAACCTCCTTCACCCTTGCACCTGCCTTCTGCTCCGTCTGTTGTTCAGCCTATACAGTCTGAACCTCAGGTTTTCCCTCAAGTTGAGGAAACCTCTGTTGTTGTTCCAGCTCGTTCTGACTCTGCTGTTCAGCATACCATGGTTTACCCCATGCAAGCATGCATAAAGCACTCTAGCACTGGTCATGGAATTTCTGAGAAATGTTAAACGCCATGCACACGCTCTGCTTTCCTTTCAGCAGGCTCTGCTTACAGCAGGCTCTGCTTTCTACATGCTCAGCATTCAGCATGCTCTGCATTCAGCATGCTCTGCATACAACATGCTCTGCATACAGCATGCTCTGCATTCAGCATGCTCTGCATACAACATGCTCTACATACAGCATGCTCTGCATACAGCATACTCTGCATACATCATGCTCTGCATACCTTACCGCATGCTTCTCAACACATCTTGGGTTGTTGCCAACTCACTAGACTGTCAAGCAGTTTCATAACGTTGCCTTCTAGTCTGCTGCTTTGCACCAGTGAACCCTCACTCAGAGAACTTAGCTTTTCTAGGATAAGGTCCCTGTAGATGAGAAAGTTCTTTTCTCCCTCCTTCTGATATTCCCTTGAGGACTCTGTCATTTGGAGGGAGCCTTTAGCTGCATAACCTCTTATGGACTTTTATTTAAGCATAACATGCTTACAGGGAAGGTAATGGTTACACTTCAGCCGCTAATCCCGTCTGTTACCACACCTGCTCCCATAGACCTTGAGCTGTGTTGCATGACATGCAGTCCAAGCTTAGTCCTTGTTAGAGGATTTTTTGTTTACGGAGTCAATGTGTCACGGGGAAGACGTTCAACAACCAACAGAAGGGACTTGTTGTGACGCAGTGGGCAACCTCAGCAACCCGTTAAGGAGTTGTCTGTACGACCCAGACAGTCTAGACAGATTCGGGTTGTCACTGTACTTCCTCGCTTGCCCATGATTGACAGTTTACAGACTGTGCAGCAGTATCATGATCTTGTGTCCGGCTCCGTCAGACGACTGGCTTTTAAGAGCTCCCTCAAGTCGTCGCTGTCTGGAGATTTTCAAATGGACTATGGATCTGACCAAGGAACTGGGCCTCCTGGTCAATTTTGAGGAGTCTCAGCTCGTTCCATCCCAGACCATTGTCTCCTTGGGTATGGATCTTCAGAGTCGAGCTTTTCGGACTTGTCCGTCGGCCCCAAGGATCTTCCAAGCCCTAGAATGCATCCAGAGCATGCTGAGAAGGAACCGATGCTTAGTCAGGCAGTGGATGAGTCTAACAGGGACACTTTCATCGCTGGCCCTGTTCATCGAGTTAGGGAGACTCCACCTCCGCCCCCTTCAGTATCATCTAGCTGCTCACTGGATAAAGGACATAACGCTAGAGACGGGCTCAGTTCCTGTTTCCGAAGAGATGAGGTCTACTCTAACGTGGTGGAAGAACAGCATTCTTCTCAAGGAAGGTCTACCATTGGCTGTTCAGACCTCCGACCACCGTCTCTTCTCGGACGCATCGGACACGGGCTGGGGTGCGACACTGGACGGACAGGAATGCTCGGGAACATGGAATCAGGAGCAAAGGACACTTCACGTCTATTGCAAGGAGTTGTTGGCAGTTCATTTGGCCTTGATAAACTTCAAGTCCCTCCAGCTTAACAAGGTGGTGGAGGTGAACTCCGACTACACCATAGCCTTGGCTTACATCTCCAAGCAGGGAGGGACTCATTCGAGGAAGTTGTTCGAGATCGCAAGGAACCTCCTCATTTGGTCAAAAGATCGAAAGCTCACGCTGGTAACGAGGCTCATTCAGGGCGATATGAATGTCATGGCAGATCGCCCCAGCCGGAAGGGTCAGGTCTTCCCCACAGAGTGGACCCTTCACAAGAATGTTTGCAGCAGACTTTGGGCCCTGTGGGGTCAGCCAACCATAGATCTATTCGCTACCTCGATGACCAAGAGGCTCCTCTTGTATTGTTCTCCGATTCCAGACCCAGCAGCAGTTCGCGTGGATGCCTTTCTGCTGGATTGGTCCCATCTCAACCTGTATGCATTCCCGCCGTTCAAGATTGTCAACAGGGTACTTCAGAAGTTCGCCTCTCACAAAGGGACACGGCTGACGTTGGTTGCTCCCCTCTGGCCCGCGAGAGAATGGTTCACTGAGGTACTGCAATGGCTGGTCGACGTTCCCAGGACTCTTCCTCCTAGAGTGGACCTTCTGCGTCAACCTCACGTAAAGAAGGTACACCCAACCTCCACGCTCTTCGTCTGACTGCCTTCAGACTATCGGAAGACTCTCAAGAGCTAGAGGCTTTTCGAAGGAGGCAGCCAGAGCGATTGCCAGAGCAAGGACGACATCCACTCTCAGAGTCTATCAGTCTTTATGGGAAGTCTTCCGAAGCTGGTGCAAGGCCAATGCAGTTTTCCTCAACCAGTACCAATGTAACCCAGATTGCTGACTTCCTGTTACATCTAAGGAACGTAAGCTCCCTATCAGCTCCTACGATCAAGGGTTACAGAAGTTTGTTGGCAGCGGTTTTCCGCCACAGAGGCTTGGATCTTTCCTCCAACAAAGATCTACAGGACCTCCTTAGGTCTTTTGAGACCTCAAAGGAACGTCGGTTGTCCACTCCAGGCTGGAATCTAGACGTGGTCCTAAGGTTCCTAATGTCATCAGGATTTGAACCGCTCCAATCAGCCTCTTTTAAGGACCTCACATTAAAAAACTCTTTTCCTCGTGTGCTTAGCAACAGGTAAAAGAGTAAGTGAGATCCACGCCTTCAGCAGGAACATAGGTTTCACATCTGAAACGGCTACATGTTCCTTGCAGCTCGGTTTTTTGGCTAAAAACGAGCTTGCTTCCCGTCCTTGGCCTAAGTCGTTCGAGATCCCAAGCCTGTCCAACATGGTGGGGAACGAACTGGAGAGAGTACTTTGCCCAGTTAGAGCTCTTAAGTACTATCTAAAGGTCAAAACCATTACGAGGACAATCAGAAGCCTTATGGTGTGCTATCAAGAAGCCTTCTCTACCAATGTCTAAGAACTCAGTTTCTTACTACATCAGGCTTCTGATTAGAGAAGCAAATTCTCATCTGAAGGAAGAAGACCTTGCTTTGCTGAAGGTAAGGACACATGAAGTGAGAGCTGTGGCTACTTCAGTGGCCTTCAAACAGAACCGTTCTCTGCAGAGTGTTATGGATGCAACCTATTGGAGAAACAAGTCAGTGTTCGCATCATTCTATCTCAAAGATGTCCAGTCTCTTTACGAGTACTGCTACACCCTGGGTCTATTCGTAGCAACGAATGCAGTAGTAGGCGAGGGCTCAGCCACTACATTCCCATAATCCCATAACTTTTTAACCTTTCTCTTGAATACTTTTTATGGGTTGTACGGTCGGCTAAGAAGCCTTCCACATCCTTGTTGATTTGGCGGGTGGTCAATTCTTTCTTGAGAAGCGCCAAGGTTAAAGGTTGTGATGAGGTCCTTTAGTATGGGTTGCAGCCCTGTATACTTTAGCACCTTTGAGTTGATTCAGCCTCCCAAGAGGAACGCTGCGCTCAGTAAGGAAGACGATCTTATTAAAGGCAGAGTAACGGTTCAAGTCGTCTTCCTTACCAGGTACTTATTATTTCATTGTTATTGTGGATAACTGATTATATGAAATATGGGATACTTAGCTATCCTTTAATCTTGTACACTGGTTTTCACCCACCCCCCTGGGTGTGAATCAGCTACATGATTATCGGGTAAGTTTAATATTGAAAAATGTTATTTTTATTAATAAAATAAATTTTTGAATATACTTACCCGATAATCATGATTTAATCGACCCTCCCTTCCTCCCCATAGAGAACCAGTGGACCGAGGAATAATTGAGGAGGTGTCAACAAGAAGTACTTGAGTACCTGGCCACAGGTGGCGCTGGTAAATACACCCCCTTCTAGTATTGTGATAGCTGGCGTATCCCTCCATAGAATTCTGTCGGGCAACGGAGTTGACAGCTACATGATTATCGGGTAAGTATATTCAAAAATTTATTTTATTAATAAAAATAACATTTTGCACTAGCAATTAATGGGATATCCTCAGTCATTCCCCGGGATGTTCTTGCAACATTATTTGTGGATGATCTCTCCATATCATTTGCTGGAGCCAGAATGGCAATGGTTGAGAGAAAAATCCAACTCTCTATTGATAAAATTATCCATTGGGCCGATATGAATGGATTTAAGTTCTCAACAAGTAAAACAACAATTGTCCATTTCTGTCGTATACGGGGAGTACATCCAGACCCGGATATATACATCAAAGGTCAACGGATCCCATGTGCAAGTGAAGCAAAATTTTTAGGGTTGATATTTGATTGTAGGCTTACATGGGTTTCTCACTTAAAAACATTAAAAGCTAAATGTGTTGAAGCTATGAATCTTTTAAAAGTCTTGTCCCATACATCATGGGGGTCAGACCGCAATACAATTTTAAAATTATACAAGGCCTTGATATTTTCCAAAATTAGTTATGGATGCGAAATATACTCCTCAGCAACCCCAAGCCGGTTAAAAATACTAGATTCAATACATCATGCTAGCATTAGGTTGTCCACAGGAGCTTGTAGAACCTCCCCTATCACAAGTCTCCTTGTTGATGCTGGGGAGTTGCCTCTGGACCTTTACCGAATGTCCTCTATTATTCGGTATTGGTTTAGATTGCAAAGACTCCCCAATTCTTCAGCCTTTCAAACTGCAAGCCTTGTAAGGCACTCAACCTACTTTGAGTTGCACCCAAAATCTCCTCAACCTTTTGGGTTTCGGGTTAACCAATTATTAAACAATCTGGATATAATTAGAAATAAGGTGCTTCCATTCAAGGTATCATCAACGCCTCCATGGAAATTACCTGACATATCTTTTTGTAGATACTTTATTGGAGTTAAGAAGAATATGACTGACTTAGAATCCAGGTCTCTTTTTATGGAACATGTTGAAGAACATAGAGGATCGACTTTTATATATACTGATGGCTCCAAATCTGATGCTGGCGTTGGATTTGGAGTACATAGTAATGATTTTAATTGTAGAGGTGCACTTCCTCTAACAGCTTCCATATTTACTGCCGAACTGTATGGCATATTAACCGCTATTGAGAAAATAGCTTTGGAAAAGGAGGGTAATTTTACAATTTTTAGTGATGCAAGGAGTGTTCTTCAAGCTTTAGAAGTTTTTAATTCTAGTAACCCTCTAGTTTTAAAGATTTTAGAATGGCTTTTTATTATTGGACGGAAAGGTATAACTGTTCGATTTTGTTGGGTTCCAGCACATGTAGGTGTGTCTGGGAATGAGAAGGCAGATTTACTGGCGAAGAATGCGGCATCCGAGTTGCTACCAAGGAGGTATCCCATTCCATGTAACGATTTCCTACCTTACATCAAGAAGTTGGTTTGTGATAAATGGCAACAGCACTGGGATAGTCAAGATGGCAATAAAATGAGGGAAGTAACAAATATCATATCACCTTGGAGGTATAACATGATTCCCCGAAAATGGGAGACGACTCTTTGTCATCTCCGTATTGGTCACACACGGTTGACACACGAGTTTCTGCTGAAGGGCCAACACCAACCGTATTGCGAGAACTGCTTAGTACCTTTAACAGTGAGGCATTTGTTGACCGAATGCCCTAATTTTACTAACTTAAGAAATAGATATCTGTTTGAGGCTCGAGGTGAGGATGGCAGGTTTATCCTTGCCAAGATTCTTGGACATGATGTGTCTTACTATGCGAGCGGAATTTTTAGATTTATTTCAGAAGCAGGTCTTCTGAAAACTATTTAACTATTGTAATGACTTCTTAATTTTTATGGTTTTAATCGAATTTGCTTTTAATTTTCATATACAGTAAATGGTATCGGCGTCAATGACCTTAGATGTCAGGATGCCAAAAACTTTCAATCAATCAATCAATCAATCAATACTCCACTATTCGTCGCTGTTTTAACTGTAGCAGAACTAGACGGCTCCTTTTTACTTTGGGTGGAGCTTGTCTTTATGCATCATCCAATTCACATTCAAAAATTCTAGTTAGTGTTTCATCTTCCCTCTGCATCTTAACTAGTTCATCCTTATTCAATAAGCTAGTTTCTGAAACACTAATCTGTACATCACTTCTTTCGACAGCTACATCATCATCTCTGCTCACATCATCAACATTTGTAAAGTCAGTTTTAAATATTAAACTTAGCCGGTGAATATATAATAGCTGACGTCTCCGACGGCTCGACAGAATTCAAAAACTCGCGAGCGATCGCCATGAAGGTAGCGGGTGTGCCCACCAGCGCCGACTATCGGCCAGATACCGCATATACATGTAAACAGCTCCAGTTCTTCTCTGTCGGTTTCATCGACAAGTCGATTCCACTCGCTATTATGACCTCGAGTTTTCTACCGAATTGGTGAAGTACTTGGTTTTGGTTTTATTGCTTTCGCCGTGTTGGATTATTCAATACTATCCTCAAAAGAAATGCTTTTGAAAGGAGAGTAAAAGTGTTTTGCCCTTGCTCTTTTATCTCTGGTTTTTTCCATAGAGTAAAGATGGCCAACCCTTCCCTTAGTGTACGGAAGTGTGTTTTAGGCTTTTAGCAATTATCTTATCACGTTATAAATTGTTGTTGTTAATTATAGATTTTCCTCTATATATTTTATATCTCACCCGCCTTTATTAGGCCTCTTCGATTAGCTTTCCATTTATACTAAACATCAAGATAAATTTTATGTTTTATTTATATGCGGCCTTACCTATTCCTCCCCTAGTCCGAGAGTAGGCGGTCCTAACTTGGAAACCGAAGTTAAACAACGTTGAGCCCATTCAACTTTTATTTTCGTTAAGTTTAAATCATTTGCTCTGTAAGAGTTATGAAATGAATATTTTTTAGTAGATATTTTATTAAAGATTTTCTTTGAATAGTCTTCGTGCTGTTTCAAAGATGAACTAACGTTTGGTTTATTTATGCTACGCAGTTTGCACTCTATCGTTACGATAGAGAAAGAGAGAATCACGGTTTCACTTTGCAGAAAGAGTAAATCAATTTTGACGTTTTGTTCATTCTTCTTTCAAACTGAAGTGTTTTAAATACTAATTTAAAGGAACTTGTTAATTTTCAATTTTTTAGTCCTTTCAGTTTTTTCCTTTGGTCAAATAACCTGTTTATTGACGAAGGGTGAGTGGGCATTTCTCTTCTGTGTGAAATCAAGAGAGAGAGAGAGAGAGAGAGACGGAGAGAGAGAGAGGAAGAGAGAACGTTCCGATCTTTATTCTCGTCCCAAGCGAGTAACGTTGTTCTCGATTAAGTTTTTTACTCTCGTCCCAAGTCTCTGTACGGGGAGAAAGGATAAAACGTTTTTAGTTTTTATTCTCGTCCCAAGGCACTGTACGGTGAGAGATTGAAAACGTAGTCTTTAATGAACTAGTGTTTAGTCTCCTCCCCAGTCACTGATCCTTTTAACTTTATATATTTCCGTTTTATTCGATATATATGTTTACTGATTTTTGCTTGTACTAATGTGCTTACATTATACGACTCATTTCGCAATTATAACCTTTTGATGTAGGGGAGAATTGCGTGCTTCAGGTAGAAATCAGTTTTATTCATGCCTAATGTGAAATTATTGAAAAATACGATTTCAGTGAAGTAAGTGCAAATCAGAAAATCGTAGTGATAAAGTGATAATTGCGCAAAGTGTTTTTTAGTGTTGCGACCGAGGGTTCGTCTGTTCGTGCTTGTCGTTCACCTAGTCCGAGACCTCTTTCAGGCTCCCATGCTACCAGGGAGAAGTAATGTCGCAGGACTTATGGGGACGAGAGGCTTTAACCAACGAACTAACGTTCCCTCTATGGTATCGGGCGTGTCTAGCAAGATCGCCCCTACCATAAGACGAGCGAGGCTGTTTTTTCTCCTCGTCATCCGAAGGTTTCTCGCAAAAGAAACCTTGGAGCAAAGTTTCTAGACCCTCAAAGCGGAAGTCAGTCCCTTCAGGACAGGTCCAGCGTCCTGGCTGTAGCCATGGGGACAGCTCTGACCCTTTGCAGTCGTCGGAAGACGGTTCGCCTATTAAACGCAAGCGTAACACGGGGTCCGAGGGTCGCGGTAAAGGCAATGTTTTGCCAACACAGACGTTACCGTCGTCTCGGCCCGTTCCGACTCCTGTTGATCCTAAATGGGTTGTCCTGCAGGACATGCAGACTAAGCTTGCCTCCCTTATGGAGAAGTATGACGTTGAGCAGGTTCACGATGAACCTTCGCTTTCGAGTCGCCGTTACACTAAACGAGACTCTGGCCGTCAGCCGCCCAAATGAGCATTTACTCGTCCTTTTGACGTTATGAAACGTGATGTCGGTAGTTTGTCACGTCAGTCACGTGACTTGGATCCTCACTCGCTGCAATCCCGTGTTGACTTTCAGCCGCTGCCGCAGCCTCGTGTTGACGTTCAGCCGCTGCCGCAGTCTCGTGTTGACGTTCAGGACGTTCGCCAACCAGCTCAGTTGCCTTGTTTTGACGTTGAACGTCAAGCACCGCAGTCAAGAGTTGTTTTAACTGCTCTATCTAGGCAGTCAAGGCAGTCTCGACTTGACGTCGAGCGTCCTCCCGCACCTGTTGTTGTTGCTGGTCAGTCCTTTAAGCAGTTACATGACGTAGCGTCCTTGACTGCTACTGTTGCTCCTTTGCGTGTGGACTCAGCTTGTCAAGCATTGCCACCACGGCAGGTCTCTCCCTTGCTTGAGACTCTGAAATTGTCGGACGAGGTTCCTTCAGATGAGGAAGTTGCTGATCCCCCTCCTACTGATATTCCCTTGGGGACTTTGTCAGACGGAGAGGAGCCTAAAGCTGCTCAGCCCTCTATGGACTTTAAATAAATCATGCTGATTTTTAAGGATCTTTGTCCGGACCATTTTGTAACTGCTGCTCCTCGTTCGCCTAAACGTTAGAGTTTACACTAGGCCTAGCTACTTCGAAGCCGTTGTTTTCTAAGCTAGTGCTCTCTCGCTCTTCTAAGAGAGCTTTACGTTTGCTAGGCGACTGGTTGATCACCAGGAGGAGTTTGGGGGAGACAGCCTTTGCTTTCCCTCCTTTTAAACTGGCTTATAGAGTGAGCGTCTGGTATGACACGGGAGAAGTTCTCGGCTTGGGAGTTCCTGCCTCTGCCCAGAGAGACTTCTCAAGCCTCATAGACTCTCCCCGGCGCCTGGCCATGAGACGCTCCAAGATTTTATGGTCGGCTTCAGAGCTAGACCATCTCCTGTTAGGAGTTTTTCGAGCGTTTGAAGTTTTGCTGTACAATTATGTCATGCATGAACAAGGCTATCAGGGATGGCTCCAATGATCTGACAGCCACGTTCTCTGCAGGAACAAGACTATCAGGGATGGCTCCAATGATCTGGCAGCCACGTTCACTGCAGGAGTACTTAAGATGTAAGTGCGCTCAATGTGTTCATTGTCAAGACAAACTTCACGATGAAGACTACCAAGCTGTCTTGACAGCATTAAGGGAAGGTGACTGGATGGTCTCTCTCGACCTTCAGGATGCATACTTCCACATCCCGATTCATCCAAACTTTCAACTACATCTGAGGTTTGTGGACGGAAAAGTAATGTACCACTGTCGAGCACTGTACTCCGACCTCATTCCTGCTCCTCTTGTTTTTACAAGGCCCTTGCAAAATGTAGCAAGCTTTCTACATTTTTTGAGGATTCAGAGCCTCCCTTTATTTTGACGACTGGCTAATCAGGGCGTCGTCATTATATCGCTGTCTGGAG
Organism: Palaemon carinicauda; assembly: GCF_036898095.1. Classification (NCBI taxonomy): domain Eukaryota; kingdom Metazoa; phylum Arthropoda; class Malacostraca; order Decapoda; family Palaemonidae; genus Palaemon; species Palaemon carinicauda. The sequence goes on from NC_090758.1 coordinate 18,291,761, forward strand.
AGCCTCTAATGGACATTAGACCTAACCAAGGAGCTAGGTCTCATAGTGAACGTAGAGAAGTCGTAACTTACAGTATCCCATCCCAGACTATTCTTTTTTTGGGAATGGAGATACAGTGTCTGATTTTTCGGCCCTTTTCGTCTCCCACAAGAATGGAACAAGCTCTGTTAAAAGTCCTTCACTTGCAAGAGAAAAACAGTTGCTCTGTAAGAGTTTGAACTAGCCTCGTGGGAACTCTTTCATCGCTGGAGTAGTTTATCTCTCTGGGGAGACTCAACCTATGCCCTTTCCTATTTCACCTAAAACATTGGAACAAGGAGAAGGGCTTAGTGAGTATCTCTTTCCCAATCTCCAATTCAGTCTAGACATGTCTGACTTGGTGGGACAGCAACATCAGACTTCGAGAAGGTCTTTCTCTTGCGATCAAGAACCCAAACCATGTGTCGTTTTCAGATGCAGCGGATTTGGGTTAGGGAGCTCCACTGGACAGTCTGGAAGGCTCGGGTCTTTGATCCACGGATCAGAAGGAACTCCTTTTAAGGCAGTAACATCTCTCCTTTGGCGAGATTTGTGCAGAAATGAATGTCTTGGTGGACGGCCTCAGCAGAAGAGGACAAGTCATCTCCATGGAGTGGACGTTGCATAAGACTGTGTGCGAGAAGCTATGGATGACATGGGGTCAACCCACCATAGATCTTTTTGCTACTCTCTCTGACAAAGAGGCTCTCGACTTACTGCTTTCCAGTTCCAGATCCAGAGGCAGCTCACATAGACGCTTTCCTGCTGGACTGGTCTCACCTGGACGTTTATGCCTTTCCACCTTTCAAGATCCTAGACAAGGTGCTGCAGAAGTTCACCTCTCACGAAGGGACCAGGTTGACATTGGTTGCTCCACTCTGGCCCGCGAGAGAGTGGGTCACAGAGGTACTTCAATGGCTGGTAGACGTTCCAAGGAGTCTACCTTTAAGGATGGATCTCTTACGGCAGCCCCACGTAAGGAGTCTTCATCAAAGCCTCCCCGCGCTTCGTCTGACTGCCTTCAGACTATCGAAAGACTCCCAAGAGCTCGAGGATTTTCGAAGGAGGCAGCCAGAGCGATTGCGAGAGCTAGGAGAGCATCTACCATCAAGGTCTATCAGTCGAAGTGGGAAGTCTTTAGAGACTGGTGCAAGTCATCATCCATTTCCTCTTCCAGTACCTCTGTAGCCCAAATTGCAGACTTTCTCTTACATCTGAGAAATGTTCGCTCCCTCTCAGCGCCCACTATTAAGGGCTACAGGAGCATGTTGGCATCTGTGTTCAGACATAGAGGCTTAGATCTGTCCAATAATAAAGATCTCCAAGATCTCCTTAAGTCCTTCGAGACCTCTAAGGAGCGTCGTATGGCAACTCCTGGATGGAACTTAGACGTGGTCCTAAGGTTCTTAATGTCCGACAGGTTTGAGCCATTACATTCAGCCTCCCTGAAGGATCTCACCCTCAAGACGCTTTTCTTAGTGTGCTTGGCTTCGGCTAAAAGGGTCAGTGAGATCCATGCCTTCAGTAGGAACATCGGCTTTTCTACAGATAAAGCCACATGTTCACTTCAGCTTGGTTTTCTTGGCCAAAAATGAACTGCCTTCTCGTCCTTGGCCTAAGTCATTTGATATACCTTGCCTGTCAGAGATCGTAGGCAACGAGCTTGAAAGAGTGCTGTGTCCAGTTAGAGCTCTGAAGTTTTATTTAGCTCGGACTAAATCCTTACGAGGTGGATCTGAGGCCTTGTGGTGCTCAGTTAAGAAGCCTTCATTGCCTATGTCAAAGAATGCTTTGTCATATTTTATTAGATTTTTAATCCGAGAGGCTCATTCTCACTTGAGTGAAAAAGATCGTTGCTTGCTTAAGGTTAAGACGCACGAAGTAAGAGCTATAGCAACTTCCGTGGCCTTTAAGCAAAACAGATCTCTGCGAAGTATTATGGACGCAACCGTTTGGAGAAGCAAGTCGGTATTCGCGTCATTTTACTTAAAAGATGTCCAGACTCTTTATGAGGACTGCTACACACTGGGTCCATTAGTTGCAGCGAGTGCAGTAGTGGGTAATGGTTCTACCACTACATTCCCTTAATTCCAATATCCTTTTAATCTTCTCTTGAAATGTTTTTAATTGGGTTGTACGGAAGGCTAAGAAGCCTTTCGCATCCTTTTTGATTTGGCGGGTGGTCAAATGTCATTTCTTGAGAGAGCCCAGATTAAGGGTTTTGATGAGGTCCTGTTGTATGGGTTGTCGCCCTGGATACTTCAGCTCCTGGGAGTCTTTCAGCATCCTAAGAGGATGGCTGGGCTTCGTGAGGAAAGCGGACTAACAAGGCAGAGTAATCGTTAGAGTCAGCTTCCTTACCAGGTACCTATATTTATTTGGGTTTTGTTATGATATAACTGTCAAAAACTCTAAGCATATACGCCGTAAACTGTATTAATACTGGTCTCTACCCACCACCATGGGTGTGAATCAGCTATTATATATTCACCGGCTAAGTTTAATATTTAAAAATGATATTTTGATTATAAAATAAATTTTTGAATATACTAACCCGGTGAATATATAAATTAAAGGCCCCCCCTTCCTCCCCGATAGAGACCCAGCGGGATGAGAAGAACTGGAGCTGTTTACATGTATATGCGGTATCTGGCCGATAGTCGGCGCTGGTGGGCACACCCGCTACCTTCATGGCGATTGCTCGCGAGTTTTTGAATTCTGTTGAGCCGTCGGAGACGTCAGCTATTATATATTCACCGGGTAAGTATATTCAAAAATTTATTTTATAATCAAAATATCATTTTCCTCAGCTACACTCATGCTAAGCTCATCATCTCTGCCTCTATTACCTACGTTCGAATCCTCGAACAACCTATGACCGTAGTCAATATCTGTATCTAATCCTGACCTGGTTACTATCATTTCAGGCACTTGAACTTCACTCAAAATAGGATTCACACACTTGGAGGTAGTTAAATCATTGCCAACAATAATGTCAACGCCGTCTACGGGCAAAGTATCAACGACTGCTAGTTTTACATCTCCTGTTACTAACTGACTTTCCAATTTCATCTTTAACAAAGGACAAACTACACAAGTGTTCGGAAACCCACCTAGCATAACTTTTTCTTTCATGCTGATTATTACATTCCTTGGTACACTCTCTCTCCTAACGAGTAATACGGCCGCTCCCGTATCTCTAAGCAAAACTACTTCCCTCGAATCACCTCCTTTAAGAGAAGAAACTAAACCTTCAGACAAAAATTCACCATAATGTTTCCTAGTTTCTCTCAAGAGACTATTCCTTCCTGAAGAAAGATTATTAACTAGTGACACAGGTTTCTTCACATTCGTACTTTCTACTGTGCAATTCCTGGCTATATGACCTTTCTTATTACAATTGTAACAAGTGACCTCTGAATTACTGACTGCCCATTGGCTCTTACAGTACCGAGAAATATGACCTTCCTTCCCACACGTGTAACAATAATAATGATAATAATCCCTGTTCCTATTATCGTTATTGCTAGAACTACTTTTACTATGTTGTGCCTTACTTGACAAAAGATCGTTTTTCTTTTTACTGCCACTTAAACCATGTGTGAGACTGTACTCATCTGCTAATCTCGTAGCACCGGCAAAGGATGTTTCACGCCTATCTTCTATATATAATTTGATGTCTGGGGATATGTTATCTTTGAAACTTTCTAACAAAACTAAGTTCTTGAGATCTTCAAAATTATCGACTTCAGCGGAAGTCAACCAATCACAAAACGATCTTTCTAACTTCTTTCCGTACTCTACATAAGTACTAGTATCATCTCTTTTCAAACTTCTAAACTTCTTACGGTACGCCTCTGGTACCAATCTGTATGCACTAAGTACGGTTTCTTTCACAGTATCATAATCTTCACTTTCATCCTCAGACAAACAACTGTACACAGAATGTGCTTTACCACTTAAAACTGATTGTAAATACAAAGTCCACTGTCTTTTAGGAGCGCCTACTCTGTTCATTAACTTTTCAAAAGACATAAAATATTTCGTGACATCTTCCTCATCAAATTTCGGCATAAGTTTAAGCACTGCACTCATATCTAAACTATCAGTGTTACTATTTAAAGATGAATTACTCCCTGATCTGCTACCTGACCGACTGACCAAATTATCATCGATTTCTTGCCCCCTTTGTTACAGAGCCCATGACATGTTGCAGAGCTCTTGCAGGTTGTCCAAGGTAAGGCCACGTTCTTCAGCTTCGTCGTCGTCGCCGACGTTGGCTGCCTCTTCTTCCTCAATCGCTGATCTTGTCATTTCGACAAGGTCCTTATCGGTTAGGGGCTCCAAGTGGCACTAGATCAGTGAGTTGACGTCATCCGTCATCATGTCAGAGAAACCTTCGTTGGCTTCTAACCGTGCCAGCCTCAGCGTTATCTACGGCGGAGTGGTGAACTTCGTCTGGTGTAAATCCCTCACAGTCATGAACAACGTCTGGCCACAATTTTCTTCAACTTGCATTCAATGCAGCATCCTGGGTTCTCTGCATAGCTGACCTCAAACCACTGCAGGTAAACCATGCTCCCTTGTGTACCTAGTATCAAGATTACAGTGAACCCTCGTTTATCGCGGTAGATAGGTTCCAGACGCGGCCGCGATAGGTGAAAATCCGCGAAGTAGTGACTCCATATTTACCTATTTATTCAACATGTATATTCAGACTTTTAAAACCTTCCCTTGTACGTATTACTGTTAACAAACTACCCTTTAATGTACAGGACACTTAATGCATGTACTACAGTACCCTAAACTAAAACAGGCACAAATATTTAAGGCGATTTTATATCATGCGTTTCCTAAACACGCTAAAAAGCACGATAAAAAATGGCAACTAATGTTTTGTTTGCATTTATCTCTGATCATAATGAAGATACAAACTGGAGGTAGAGCTTTGCTTATTACCCAGACATATTTCCCATACTTTTCCCTTAGAACTACATCACATCTTCCTACTTTAGATATATATATATATATATATATATATATATATATATATATATATATATATATATATATATATATAAATATATATATATATATATATATATATATATATATATATATATATATATATATATATATATACATACATACATATATACATAAATACATGCATACATATATATATATATATATACAGTAATATATATATATATATATATATATATATATATATATATATATATATATATATATATATATATATATTACTGTATATATATATGGGTTATGGAAAAAATCCGCGATGGTCGAACCGCGAAGTAGCGAGGGTTCACTGTAATACTGTTGCGTCCCCATACCCTGACGAGGTGGTATTGGGAATGTCCTAGTGCACAGTTTTTCCATCTAAAGAACTCGGAATATCTTTCTAGGACGAGTCACATTTCTACATACCTTCACACACAGCTTGTGTCTGCTGCGAACCTTGCGTAGTAAGGTTTTAGTGAGGCGCAGGGACTCCTTATTCCTTGAGTCCTAACACACTCGGATAAGGAGCCCTTGGGTAAAGCCAAAAAGCCAGATTGGCTCGGACGTCCACCCTTCCTAATGGGTGAGTCACCCCTATTAAATAGCGTGGTTTGTATTCCAGTTACGGAACAAATGACAAATTCGAAGATAATTTGTATTTTTCCTAACTATACAAACCTTAGCTATTTAAGCAAACTTACCCGCCAGCCTTATCCCCCTTGAAGTCCTACCTCCAAGCAAAGTGAGTTCAATCACAGGTGTGTGAGGGAGAGCGGTAGCAAGCTACCCTCCCTATCCCTCGCTAACTAGAGGTCTGGGTAGTTAACCCTCGTTAAAAATTAATGGCTCGTCATTTCAGCTTCGCCGAAAGTAATACCCCCTATTAAATAGCTAAGGTTTGTAAAGTTAGGAAAAATACAAATTATTTACGAATTTGTCATATTACGAGGAAGCACAACGTGCTTAGTGTCAATGTCCCTGGAGAACGTTATTGAGGCAGTTTTACGTAATTTCATTTCATCTTTTTTTATGTAGCGAACCGTCAATTCATTCACTCCGTATTTGCGGACAACAGACGCATACCTACTGCCTGCCTTAAGTATGTCCAATAATTTCACTTTCTCGTTCACCTTCTTAATTTTTCTCTTCTTCTTGGGTTCACTAGAGGATGTAGAGGGTAGAGGACGTTTAGGAGCCATTTTCAAGGGCGTCACAAGCACTATTTTACACTAAAAAGCCTTAGAAAACAGCTAGAAGTTCCACACAGAAAGACTATCAACACAAGCAAAGCGAGAGAGAACAATGAATGTGGTCTCCCTTCGCGGGGCGCACGGCAGGGAATCCTCCCGCGTCTCGGCGGCTCGGCCAATCAGCTTGCGAGATTCTGGAGCCGAGATGGCTAGCGAATCAGAGAGGTGGATTTTGAGTTGCATGCCATCTCCGTGTTGATACCTGATGTTCTACTGTACGGTCTAGCTTCTGCTAGCGCCCGCGTAACTCTCGCACCATTTTTTCTAATTTTTGATGAATATTTTTAAATATAAAACTTACCCGCTGGTTATATAATGGCTGAAGTCTCCTGACGCCGTGGCAGAAATTCAAAATCTCGCAGTATCGTAGATATGGCAGGTGTACACCCGCTCCCTAGCGGTACCGCAGGTGGAACTACACCCACCAACCTCAGTTCTTCTTCTGCCCGCATAGCTGGCTGTCATATTGAAGTTCGCTCTCGCTGTTTTACTCTGTTGGGAAGTTGTTTGGTGATGTACAACGTTTTCTCTGAGTTTGAACTATCGTTAATTATTTTCTTTTTCATTTAATCTTGAAATCTTTTTGTTTGTGGTTATATTTATTAATATTTCCTTTGTTTTTTGGTTGTCGGTCTTTCTCTTAACCATTCAAAATGGCCGACCCCTACCCTGCTATTCGTAAGTGTGTTAGTGAAGGGTGTCGTACTCGACTCCCTAAAGGTTCTATTGATCCACAGGATATTTGTGTCAAATGTAGGGGAAAACCTTGTTCTTTTGATGATAGATGTAATGAATGTTTTTCATTAACGGATAATGAAGGGGTAGCATACGAACGTTATGTTAGGAGACTAGAGAGGGATAGAGTTAGGCGTAGTTCTTCACAATCTGTTGAGGTAGCCTTACCTAATGTAAATATTCCTAATCCTATTCCTTCCACTGTAGTGGTAGATCAGCAACCGAAGGAACCATCTATGAAAGACATGTTTAGCGCGATTCTGGCTCTCGGTGAAAAAGTTGAGTCGTTATCGGCGGATAGAAATAAAATTTTTTCTGAATTAAATGTACTGAAAAATCGTGAAACTGTCGGAAATGTGGAAAGTGTTTCTAATTTGTTCAGTGTTGTGGAGGGTGCGTCTCCATGATCTTGTCGTTCGCCTAGCTTAAGACCTCTTTCGAGCTCTCGAACCCATGGGATAAGTAAATTCGAACGGCTAAAGGAAACGAGAAGCTTCATCAATCGGGCAGACGTTCCCTCAAACGTTCCTGTTGCCGTTATCCCCGTCCTCCAATGAAGGTTCGGGTAGTGAGATCTTGCGTCGTGCGTCTAGACCGCTTAAAAGATCGCATGCGGTTGTTCAGCGTCCAGAATCACCTGCACGTCCAGGCTGTAGTACGTGGGATTCCTCTGAGCGTTTCCGTTCTCCCGTCGCTTGTACACCTGCGAAGCGTCCAGATCACGGTATTCGAGTAGAGAAAATACTTTCCGACTCTGAATTTGTTTTTATGGCCGATGTTACGATTCATGCGCCACCATTCCCTTTAGACTGGCTTTCCTCACCCGAAAAGCGTGGTGATGATGATACTGATATCCCGTTGAGGAAGGAGTCAAATGTATTAACTGAAGATCCTAAGTGGTCTATGCTTTTATCTATGAAAAAAACAGCTCTCGTCGTTCATGGATTCTTATCAACCAGGTGTTGGCAGTACGATTGGGCGTCAGACGTCAGACCAGTTGTCGCACAGGCGGCCGGCGGTCTCTAGTGCTGACGGGTTATCGCACAGGCGGTCTCCCATTCGCAGTGCTCGACACCAGGTTGATATAGATGAGTCACGTCATAGAGTTGTTGCTAAACAAATTTCGACTTCCGTACGGGAGGAAGAACACCGGCGTCGGCAAATGGACGCAATGCGTCGCCACGAAGATTCTCTGCAGCCAACTTTTGCGTCAGCGTCAACAACATATGGACGCTAGGCATCCACGAGACGACCATCAACAGTCGTCGTTTGACGGCAGAGATCGTCCGCGTCAACAGCAAGCGGCGACCTTCGGCAGTTGTCTTCTGACACCAAACGTTGGTCAGTGCAACAGCAAGCGGATACTAAGCGTTCACGGGACGACACTCGACAGTTAACCATTGACGGCGAGCGTCGACCCATCCACGTCTCACATCAGTCAACTTCGACCTCTCCTCTTCAGTTGGATGAAGTTATTGACTATGACAGGCAGTCTCATTCAGACTTTAATCCTTCAGTTCAGGCTGCAGCAGTTGCTGCACTGCCAGAAGACGAACTTGAAGAGAAGTCTGATGTGGAAGAGCCTTTAGAGGAGGTTTCTGAAAATGAGGAAGAAAAACATTATCAACATGCTGTTGACCTTAGAAAATTTATGTTAATTCTTACAGAAGTTTTTCCTGATCATTTTACTCCTGTGGCCCATCGTCCTCCTCTATCGGAGTTTATCTTGGGTAAAGCAACCAAAGTGCTGGTTTATACTAAGATGGTACTTTCACGGTCTTCTAAACAGGCCTTGAAGTTAATGGGTTCCTGGATGGACTCTAAGAGAACTATTGGCAAAACGTCCTTTGCTTTTCCTCCCGCAAGATTAGCCTCTAAATCTAGTGTGTGGTACGAGACTGGTGAAGTGCTGGGCTTGGGATTTCCTTCTTCTGCCCAGGGAGATTTCTCAAGTTTGGTGGATTCGTCTCGTCGTCTAGCCTTAAGGAAAACAAAGGTTTGGTGGTCAATGACGGAGTTCGATCATTTGCTTAAGGGTCTGTTCAGGGCCTTCGAAGTGCTTAACTACCTAGACTGGTCTTTGGGAGCTTTAAGTAAGAGGGTCTCAGATATGAAGGACACAGACACTAGTGGCCTTGTTCATTTGATGTCCTGCTTGGACAAAGGTGTGAGGGATGGCTCTAATGAGTTAGCGGCCTTGTTCACAGCTGGAATCCTCAAGAAAAGGGCCACGATGTGCTCTTTTCTCTCAACAGGAGTTTCTCCCTACCAGAAAGCGGAGCTACTATTTGCTCCTTTGTCTACCACCTTATTTCCACAAGAGTTGGTAGGGGAAGTTGCCACTGCTCTCACTCAGAGGGCCACGCATGATTTGGTGACCAATTCGGCAAGGAAAGTTTTGCCTTCAACTTTGCTTCGCGTAAACCTAAGGAAGCCTCTACTGGTGTTCGACCTTCTCAGTCCTTTCGTGGGAAACCCTCCGGAAGGGGCTCTTTCAAACCAGACGGAAGGAAATCTAGGAGCAGAGGCAACAAAACCGGCCGAGGTAGAGTCTGACTGCCCTATCCTTCAGACAGCAGTAGGTGTCAGGTTGATTCACTTCTGGAAGACCTGGGAGAGGAATGGAGCGGACCCCTGGTCCGTCCAAGTGTTAAAGGAGGGTTACAAGATCCCCTTCCTAGCTATTCCTCCATTAGTCACAGATCCAGTGGATCTTTCGCCCAAATACAGAGAGGGTCTGAAGAAGGAAGCCATGAGTCTTCAGATGTCTCTATTACTAGAAAAACAAGTAATAGAGGAAGTGCAGGATGTAACATCTCCAGGGTTTTACAACCGCCTTTTCTTAGTCCCCAAGAGTTCGGGGGAGTGGAGGCCGGTTCTGGACGTAAGTGTTCTAAATGGTTACGTCCAGAGTTCGACGTTTACGATGGAAACTTAGAAGACGGTTCTTGCGGTGGTGAGGAAAGATGATTGGATGGTCTCAATAGACCTCCAAGACGCCTATTTCCATATTCCAATTCATCCCAGCTGCAGACGTTATCTGAGATTCATGGACGGAAACAAGGTCTTCCAATTCAGGGCTCTTTATTTCGGACTATGCACGGCTCCTCTATTATTTACCAAGATCATACTGAATGTAGCGAGCATGCTGCATTCGAGGGGAATCAGGGCCTCTCTGTACCTGGACGATTGGCTGATAAGAGCCTCCTCAGCTGATTGCTGTTTGAAGGACCTAAAAATAACTCTGGATTTAACCAGGGAACTGGGCCTCCTGGTGAGCTCGAAAAAATCGCAACTGACTCCATCCCAGGAGATTCTTTATTTGGGGATGGAGATTCACAGTCGGAGTTTTCGGGCTTTTCCGTCGTCTGTAAGAATACAGTCAGCTCTCCAAAAAGTCCAAACTTTCCTGAAGAAGGAACTCAGTTCCATAAGAGATTGGATGAGCCTTCTGGGGACACTCTCATCATTAGAGAAGTTCGTAACTCTGGGGAGGATGCATTTGCGTCCCCTTCAGTTTCATCTCAATCGCCATTGGAAAAAAGGGGATAGCCTCGACAGGGATTGCTTTCCCATCACAAAATCAATGTCTCATTTTCAATGGTGGGACAACGAGCACAGACTGAAGGAAAACTTGTCGTTACATCAGAAGAGTCCAGACCTCGTGTTGTGTTCCGACTCCTCAAATTCGGGGTGGGGAGCTACACTGGGGAAGAAGGAGCTCTCGGGGGCTTGGACAGTGGAGCAAACAACTCTCCACATCAACCAAAAGGAGCTTTTGGCAATTCATCGGGCCTTCAAAGGCTTTGAGAAGCAGATCAGGGGCAAAGTAGTCCAAATCAATGCGGACAGCACTACAGCTCTTGCCTATATTACAAAACAAGGCGGGACCCACTCTTGGACTTTGTACGAGATAGCAAGACCTCTTCTCATTTGGGCAGAGAAAAGGAAAGTGACACTTATGACTCGGTTTATTCAGGGGGTCAACAATGTGAGTGCAGACAGACTCAGCAGGAGGGGTCAAGTTCTCCCCACAAAATGGATTTTACACCGAGACGTCTGCAAAAGTCTGTGGCATTTATGGGTTCGTCCTCTCGTGGATCTCTTTGCAACCGCAAAGACAAAGAGACTGGAGTGTTACTGCTCACCGGTACCAGATCCCGAAGCCATTCACATACACGCCTTTCTGATGAACTGGTCTCACATGGAGGTTTATGCTTTCCCCCATTCAAGATTCTTTACAAAGTGATACAGAAGTTCGTATCCCACGAAGAAACCAGGATGACACTGATAGCTCCGTTCTGGCCGTCAAGAAGCTGGTTTCCAGAGGTACTGGAATGGATGGTAGATTTCCCGAGAAGCCTTCCCTTAAGACCAGATCTTCTCAGACAACCTCAGTTGGCCCGAAACAATCTAAACCTCCGAGCTCTACGTCTGACTGCCTTCAGACTATCGAAAAACTCGCTAGAGCTAGAGGATTTTCGAAGAAGGCACCCAAGGCTATTGCGAGGGCAAGGAGGTCTTCCACCATCAAGGTGTATCAGTCCAAGTGGGAGTTGTTCAGGGAGTGGTGTAGGGCTAACGCGATTTCTTCATCCAGTACCTCTCTAACCCAGATAGCGGATTTTTTCATAGACCTTAAGAATAAACATAACTTCTCGTCATCTACAATTAAAGGTTACAGGAGTATGTTGGCGACGGTTTTTAGGCACAGGAACTTAGATTTCTCCAACAATAAGGATCTACAGAACTTGCTTAGGTCTTTTGACACCACCAAGAAAATTCAATCAGCTCCCCTTGCCTGGAATTTGGATGTGGTGCTTAAATTTCTCATGAGTGACAGGTTTGAGCCTTTGCACTCGGCTTCTTTTAAGGATTTATCCTTGAAAACTTTATTTCTGGTTAGCCTAGCCACTGCTAAAAGAGTAAGTGAAGTACAGTACACGCTTTAAGCAGGAACATTGTTTTTCGGGATGGAAAAGCCGTTTGTTCTTTACAACTGGGGTTTTTGGCTAAGAATGAAAATCCTACTCGGCCATGGCCCAAATCCTTTGAGATCCCTAACCTTTATGATGTGCGGGGAGATGAGTTGGAGAGGGTGCTCTGTTCAGTAAGAGCATTACGGCTATATGTGGACAGAACAAAGAATCTGAGAGGCGACTCAGACGCTCTGTGGTGTGCAGTCCGAAATCCCTCACTGCCCATGTCAAAGAATGCCTTGTCTTTTTTCATAAGACTGTTAATTCAAAAAGGTCACGCTCAGCGTGATGAAGCAGATCAGAGGCTTCTCAAAGTAAAGACACACGAAGTCAGAGCAGTAGCGACTTCAGTAGCTTTTAAACAGAATCGTTCTCTACAAAGTTTGATGGATACGACCTTTTGGAGGAGTAAGTCAGTATTTGCATCCCATTATTTGAAACATGTTCAGACTCATTATGAGGACTGTTATACGTTGGGTCCTTTCATAGCAGCGAATTTGATAGTAGGTGAATGATCTACCACTACGTTCCCTTTTCCTAATACCCCTTTTCTATCTCTTGGAACTCGTAAGTTATGGTTGTTTGTGGAGGCTGGTCGTCAGCCTTCTGCAATCTTTGGTTTGGTCAGGTGGTCAATTTGTTCGTAGAGTGCGCCCGGAACAAGGGTATTAGTTGAGGTCCTGTCATGTTATAGGTGATTGTACCGTTTAACAGCTCCTAGAGATCATCAGCCCCGAGTGGATCACTGGATCTCCTAAGGATAGCAGACGAAATGAGGCAGAGTATTATTGCTGTCAGCTTCCTTATCAGGTGAGAACCACTTAAGTTGGGTGTTTATGTAATGCTTAAGTGAATTTTCTATATGTAGCTGTCTCTGACCCGCTACCAAGGGGTGTCAATTAGCCATTATATAACCAGCGGGTAAGTTTTATATTTAAAAATTATATTTTCATAATAAAATAAATTTTTGAATATACTTCCCCGCTGGTTATATAAATTTAACACCCGCCCTCCTCCCCTCTAGAGACTACCTGTGGTATTGCAATGAGGCATGGAAGAACTGAGGTTGGTGGGTGTAGTTCCACCTGTGGTACCGCTAGGGCGCGGGTGTACACCTGCCATATCTACGATAGTGCAAGATTTTGAATTTGTGCCATGGCGTCAGGAGACTTCAACCATTATATAACCAGTGGGTAAGTATATTCAAAAATTTATTTTATGAAAATATCATTTTTGAAAATCCGCGATGCACTGAGACCGCGAAACTTGAGCCGCAAAATGGCGAGGGATTACTGTATATATAATAAAATATTCTTAATGTTTATGTATATATATATGTATGGAAATGTTGTAAGTTTCCTTTTCAGTGTTTGTGCTGTGTGTGTGATACATATACGACAGTTTCTCAAGACTCTTCCACATGACTCGGCCGCCGCCGCAGCGGAATCATCATTGTTTGAACCCTCATCGTTCAACTGTTGTCTTCGCCTTTCCCTCTTCCTACGGGAAACATGGATTACTGAGCGAAGGGAATGTGGCCTCTCAGAGATTGACTACGGTCTTTCTCTTCTCAAGACTGTTCACCTTACATGGGCCTTCGAGAGTGTACTAACGGGGGGAGCAACTTTCCCATTCGCTGGGTAGGATGTGATTCCGATTGTTTTTCTCAATTATTTTAATTTTAACTTTTTAGCTTTTTCTCCGTGGGGAACACTTCCCTTCAGAGGATAAGTGGTTCTCCCTATTAGTGAATATGTTTAGCTCCCCCTTCTCCAGTCGATGTCAACTGGGGAAGGGATGGCGTAATACTTATTTTATGTTTGTTCCCTCGGTGGTCCCTCTTCCTGTCGCGGACTAGGTGTTCCTCCATAGGAAATTTTCCGTTACATAATTTTTTTTTTTTTCCCCCCAAATTAGCTATGCAGTTTTCTTTGTTCGACTAAGAGTGCCGAAGAAGCAGAGCTGTTCTGTTCATGCCTGGGGAATCTGCTGTCACTGCCGTCATCATGGGCGTTATCACTTCTCTTAGAAGTACGCCCGTGGCAACACCTGATCAGCATTTCATCTTTGCAGGAGAACTTCCTGCAACTTAATCTCTTCATCGACACCGACTGCTGTTGCTGTCTTCGTCTAGACTACACTCCCCCCTTGCTGAGTCTCTCTTCCTTCGGGGGCGGAGCATAGTCTTAGGCAAGTCTCTCCTGCGAAGTGAATACCTCTCTCGTTCACAAGAGGGGCCACTCATAGAGACTCCTCTTCGGAGGATTGCTACTGCTGAAGGTCAGCTTGCTGGTCCTTCGGCCCTCATGGGCTTCATCCGTTCCTGAACCTTCTCCTGATGACGCTGCAGTGGATGTTTACCCTTCCAAAAGGCACATCCCAGTTCCTGATTGTCCTACCAGCTGGCCTGCCGACCTATCAGCGCAACCTTGCGCTACAGCTAGTCCTTGGACTTTGGTTCTGGACTCATCTGTGGATCGTTCATGACCTCCATCGGTGGATGTTTGCCCTTCTAAAGGGCACATCCCAGTTCCTGATCGTCCTGCCAGCTGAACTACCGAGCTACCAGCGCAACCTTGTGCTGCATTTAGCCCTTGGACTTCGGTCTTGGATTCTTCTGTGCATCGTTCACGATCCCCATTGGTGAATGTTCAAAGGGCACATCCCAGTCCCTGATCGTCCTTCCAGCTGACCGGCCGACCTATCAGTGCAGATCACCGGCGCAACACAACTTCGGTCTCATGCACCTGCGTGCCAGTGCTCTCATGCGCGCCAGCATTCTCCTGCGCTCCATCACGCTCCCACGCTCTTGCGCCATCGTTGTCCTACGCGCCAGCACTCTCCTGCGCTCCAACGATCTCTGCTCATCAGCGTTCGCCTGCGAGCCATTGCTTCCGCGCGCGCCAGCAGTCATCCGCACGCGCCAATAGTCATCCGCGCTCGCCAGCACTCTTCCAGGTGTGTGCGCTAGCCCTCTTATGCAGGCCTGCCAATTCTCACCAGCAATCGCGTGCCCAGGCACCCACCCTTGAGCGACCAGTCACGCGCTTCTGTGCATTCTAGGAAGACTGCACAAAACCCTACAGAGTGCCTTACTGCATGCCAGCACTCTCCTGCTCACTTGCGCTTTCTGATCCAGCCCTCTTTTGCGCTCTCAGACCCAGCGTTCTCCTACACAGTTGCGGTCTCAGATCCAATGCGCCAGCTCTTGCCAAAGAGCCAGCTTTTGCCAAAGAGCCAGCGCTCACCTTCGCACCAGCGCTTGCCTGCTCTCCAGTGCTCCTCTGCGCATTCACCAAAAACTGCGATTCAGCAGAAACTGAGCACCAGCATCATCCTATGTGCTATCGCTCCAGTACTCTCCTGCACATTCGCGCAATAGGCAAAGAAAAAGAATAAAAACTTTTTGACAGGACACCATGGCCCCATTCCTCTCCCCGCAAACGCATATTAGCATGGCCGCTGGGAAAAGAGGAAAGAGGCTTCACAGAAGGGTTCAAGATCCCGAAGATTCCATCTTCCAAGGGGAATCAAAACGCTTCTACCATCGGTCGAGATTCCTCACAGGGAATCTTTGGTCCCTGTCTCTTCTGGGGTTTTTTTTTCTTGACAGTACCACCATCAGCAAACAAGAAAGCATCAACCGACTGATCGTTAGATCACTGTTTGCTGATTGCTAGATCACTGTTTGCTGATCGCTAGCTCACCGATCACCAGATTGCCAATTGCTAGCTCATCTCTCTCTTATCATTGGCCTCTAGTCTCTCCGATTGCTAGCTTGCCAATCACCAATTGCTAGTCATCAGCTTGCTGATCACTAGATCACCGATGGGTAGGTCATCTTTCTTTGATCATCGACCTCAGCTCGCTGATCTCTGACTAGCCCATCGTCAGCTTGCTTATCTCTGACCAACCAATCGTTAGCTTGCTGATCTCTAGCTCACCGATCACCGGTCCGCGATCGATCGCTGATCACTAATGGCTCACCATCACCACCTGACTATCATTAAACCATTCTGCTGTCTCTCCGGGCTATCAAAGCAGATTACCAACTCATTTATCACCAACCTACCTTGGCTGACTGACCAGACAGCCTTCTTCTGCCTGTCAGTTACCATCTACGGCTCACAGACTGCCGATTCACCAATTATTGACAATTCGCCAGCAGTTCGTGACTCGGACTTACTAGTCAACCACTGCCCGTGGTTCCCTAGATCAGAAGGTATAAAACACGCTTCTTGCTACTGGCCGTTCGCCATCACACCAATCCATTAAAGTGATTGGAAAACGATTGACAACCCTCATCAGCGGCTTGTCGACAGGGGACCACTTGCGAGCACTCTCCAACTGCACAGTAACCAAGATACCCAGCGTTAACCAGTTAACCATTGATTTAACATTTGCCCTACTGATGCTGCACCAATGAGGGAAAACCCCTCCTCGCGCTGAGAAGTCTTCCCAAGCAGGGGTGGGAAAGAACTTGCCACCTTCTGTGTTGGAGTCCTACATCCTTCCCGGGAAGGAGTCGAAGGACTCGAAGACTTTACCAAAGTCTTCTACAAGACATAAGGACGGAGCCAACTTGCCACTCGGAGAACGTCCGCGACTCTCCCCAAGAAGAGCCTTTGGGGACAGGAGACTTCGCTGCAAGTCCATCGTCAGGAGACTTCGCTGCAAGTCCATCGTCAGGAGACTTCGCTGCAAGTCCATCGTCAGGAGACTTCGCTGCAAGTCCATCGTCAGGAGACTTCGCTGCAAGTCCATCGTCAGGAGACTTCGCTGCAAGTCCAACGTCAAGAGGAGAACAGCACTTACACAGAATAGTTTGGCCTATTCTTTACATATTCTCGTCTTTCCTCATACACCTGACAACAATGAGATACTTAACACTTCTTCACCCAAGGGGTTAATTACTGTACTGCAATTTGTTCAGTGTACTTTCCTCTTGGTAAGGGTAGAAGAGACTCTTTAGCTGTGGTAAGCAGCTCTTCTAGGAGAAGGACACTCCAATATTAAACCACTGTTCTCTAGTCTTGGGTAGTGCCATAGCCTCTGTACCATGGTCTTCCACTGTCTTGGGTTGGAGTTCTCTTGCTTGAGGGTACACTCAGGCACACTATTCTATTTTATTTTTTTTTCTTCCTCTTGTTTTTTTGAAATGGTGTGTTGGGCAGGCTTAATAGAAGGGCCATGGATGCCTGGTGGTTTATCAAGAGGTTGTCTTTTCCTTTTTCTGATTCTTTTTCTTCTCAAAACCATCCTTACTGTCCTCCCTTCAGTTGAAGTGGCTATCCTGGAGGGTATTTAGCCTTGCATGGTGTATCGGCTCCTCCATGTTGACCAGTTTTTCCGACTTTTTACTATAGTCTATGGGTATCATCAATCACTTTGTTTATAATTCTGTACGTATTGTTTTTGTTATAATTCTTGTTAATCTAGTTTTTAAGTATGATGTCTCTTTTTTTATTTCTATTAATTCTTATGCTGTCTGGAGACATTGAGCGAAATCCGGGACCAGTACGTCCTAGATTTCGTCAATGTCGTCTTCTGTATTGCAATATTCGTGGTCTTCATGCAAATATCCAAGACCTTACAGTTGCGTCCAGACAGTATAATATTCTTTTGTGCTCAGAAACTTAGGTTTCTAATATGAGGCACTCATCTGAGCTCCTCATAACTGGTTTTAAGAAGCCAATAATGTTGAAACGTGATGCCATCCCTAGGGCCAGGGGAATGGCGGTGTATATTAGGACCGAGTACCCTGCTTCTCATAAGTCCTGCTATCAATGTGGATGTCATGAGATTCAGGTAATAAAAGTTTGTGGCAGGCATAACTTTTATTTATGTTCGATCTACCGGAATCCAGACATGGATGATTCTATCTTCGATTGTCTTCTTACCATTATGGCTAAGATACAAGAAGACGATAGAAAGGCTTCTTTTGTCTTTGTTGGTGATTTTAATGCTCACCATAGGGAGTGGTTAAGTTCTATCTCTCCTACCGATTGCCATGGCTTAAGAGCTTTAGACTTTGCCTCGGAATCAGGCTGTGAGCAAATCATAAATGAAGCTACTCACAGGTCTGGTAATTGCTTGGACCTCGTATACACTGACTCCCCTGGCGTTATAACTGGTAAGGTTGGTTCTCCAGTCGGGACATCTGATCATGCCTTCATTTCATTATTAGTGAAGACTGAGCAGCCTGTCCCTGATATATCATATTCTTGTAAAATTTATATGAAATCCCAAGCAGACTGGAATGGGATTTTACATGATCTTTTGTGCTTGAATTGGTCACAATTATATAATAGTGTAGATGCTGTTGTCCCTTTGAATGAGAATCTAGTCAATATAATTGATAGGCGTATCCCTTCTCGTGTGCTAAGGTACCGAGTGAAGGACAAACCGTTGTTCAATGATGATTGTAGACGTGCTTTTTTGGAGAAGCAGGAGGCCTATCAACTTTGGAAGGGTAACAGATCAGATTTGACCTAGAACAACTATACTCGGCTTCGAGCTTTTGCTCAGAGAGTTTATGCCTCAACTGAAAAGGAGTACAATTTAACCATAAAAGAAACACTTTCTGGTACAACTCAGGAACATAAATGGTGGTCTACCCTTAAATCTGCACTCTTTGGTGTAGATGCAACAGTTCCTCCTTTACTTAAACCAGATGGCTCAGTCACTCACTGTCCAAAGGAAAAGGCAACCCTTTTGGCTGATGTTTTTGACAGTAAACAGAGTAATGAAAAACTTGAACTTCCTCATTCCTGTTTTCCTGAGGCTAAACTAACTAGTTTAGCTTTTCGATCTCGTGAGATTAAAGCTCTGTTGATGGACCTTGATGCTTATGGAGGTGTAGACCCAAATGGTATTTTTCCTTTGTTTTTTATAAAGACAGCAGATTTCTTAGCTCCAAAGTTATCTGTTATTTTGCGCAAGTTAGCAAGAAGAGGAGCTTTTAGCATTAGTTGGAGAATTGGTAATGTTACTCCTCTATGTAAATGTGTTTGTGGTAGCTCAAGTCCCACTGATTACCGCCCAATTTCCATAACTCCCATATTATCTAAAGTTTTTGAACGCCTTCTGGCAAAACGTCTTAATAGGTTTGCTGAAGGTAATCATCTACTCCCTAGTTTGCAATTTGGTTTTCGTAAAGGCCTTGGAGCATGTGATGCCCTTCTTACAATCTCCAATGCTGTACAGAAATCCCTTGATTGTGGTCGGGAAGTTCGTATGTTTGGCCTTGATTTTAGTGCTGCCTTTGACCGTGTTAATCATGAGGCCCTTGTTTTCAAACTGAAACAGTTGGGAGTGGGTGGGTCGTTTCTTAGCATTATTATTGATTTTTTAAGTAATAGATCTCAAAGAGTTGTTGTTGATGGGCACCATAGTGATTATAGGAATGTGATATCCGATGTTCCACAGGGTAGTGTTCTTGGCCCATTACTTTTTATACTATATACACATGACATGTGGTTTGGCCTAGAAAACAAGCTTGTTGCATATGCAGATGATGCTACTCTCTTTGCATCAAATCCATCCCCTGAATGTAGATATAGGGTTGGTGAATCCCTTAATAGAGATTTAGCTAGAATTAGTGCATGGTGCAAATTATGGGGTATGAAGTTGAATCCTAACAAAACTCAAAGTATGATTGTAAGTAGGTCAAGGACGGTGGTTCCTCAACATCCGGATCTCAGTATTGATAATGTTTCTTTAAATATGTATGACTCTTTCAAAATTTTAGGTGTGATTCTCGACAGTAAATTTACTTTTGAGAAACATATAAGGTCTGTGTCTTCTTCAATTTCACAAAAAATAGGCTTATTGAGAAAGTCTTTCAAGATTTTCGGTGATCAATCTATTCTGAAGAAGTGTTTTAATTCTTTCATTCTACCTTGTTTTGAGTATTGTTCTCCTGTCTGGTGTTCAGCTGCTGATTCTCATCTTAATTTGTTGGACAGAAACTTACGGTCTATTAAATTTCTTATTCCTGATCTAGATATTAATCTCTGGCACCGTCGTTCAATTAGTTCATTATGCATGTTGCATAAGATTTTTCACAACTCTGACCATCCTTTACATTCAGATCTCCCTGGACAATTCTACCCTGTTCGTAATACTAGCCAGGCAGTTAATTCTAATAGCCAGGCCTTCTCCATCACGAGGCTCAATACTACGCAGTACTCTAGAAGTTTTATTCCAGCTGTGACCAAGTTGTGGAATGATCTTCCTAATCGGATGGTTGAATCAGTAGAACTTCAAAAGTTCAAAGTTGGAGCAAATGCTTTTTTGTTGACCAGGCGGACATAGTCTTTTTATAGTTTATTTATGACATATTTGTTCTTGATGTTGTTGATAGTTTATTATATGACATGTCTGTTTTAACGTTGTTTCTTATTTTAGAATGATTTATTGTTAATTTGTTCTCTTCATTTATTTATTTCCTTATTTCCTTTCCTCACTGGGCTATTTTTCCCTGTTGGAGCCCCTGGGCTTATAGCATCTTGCTTTTCCAACTAGGGTTGTAGCTTGGATAGTAATAATAATAATAAGGAATAGCATCAATCCCATCAGGGCGCATGGTAGGGTTAAGTGTTACTTTACTTCTATCAATTAAAGGGTATTGTGTCCGATCCTTTACGCCATTAGTCAAGACCCCAGCGTCAACAATCTCCCATGTGAAAGGATCCGCTAGGAGTTGTCCCTTTGGGTCGATGTCCACACCATGCTGGAGTTCGGACAAGGGCTAAGACCTCAGGTGTTCATTTGCGTGTTGGACCTAAAGGACGCATACTTCCAGGCCCAAACCATGCATCTGGGAGTGATTTAAGACTCAGTCTGGACAAATAAGAAACACCAGCTCAGGGCACTGTGTTTCTATCTTTCCACTACACCCATCCTGGTCTCAAAGGATCGGCTTCTGTCTCCTCCATTTCTGGACGACTGACTGACCTTAGCAGACTCGGTGGCAACTTTGCATTAGCACCGGAACTTCTGAAGTCTCTTTTACCAAGATCCAGTGGTCAAGATAAACCTGTGGAAGTCTTCCCTACTTCCTTCTCAGAAGACTGGTGTATTTGGGAATGATTCTAGACACCAATCTCCACAAAACTTCCTCAAAACGAGAAGAACTCCCAGCCCAGAGTGACTTGAGTCCAATTGGAATCAGGCCCTCGATCCCCCAGACATTCTGAGCCCCATGGGACCAGAAGTTTGGACGAACCTCAAGGGATGGGTGTCAGTCGAGAGTCTACGGAGTGGCATAACCTTCTCATCTCATCCTTGATGCTGTGCTTAGAACACATCAAAAGAAGAGAGGAGGGACCATAGTGCTGCACCACACGACCTCAGCCCTCTGGACCGAGTCCGAAAGTACCCTCACTTAAATCTCTTAAGAGATGAAGGTCAACTTTCCGGTCCTTCAGCAGCCTCATCAGTTCCTAACTGGCCACTCAATGATGTGATGGGCGACAACACCACACACCACATAGAGGCTCACATTGACAAGCAAGAAGGAACTTGCTCACAGCCTCTTCGCATCTAGCAGTGTAAATACTAAGATGGGCCAACCTTGAGCCTCGCCTTCAAACTGAAAGGAAGGGACATCCTCCCATCCCTAGACCTTTCCTAACTCATACGAACCTACAACTTGAGTTTTTCAGTCGGAATTGAGACCTTCCTCTCGGAACATGGCTCAAATTCTCCGGTCTCTAAGGAGGCCTCCTTATGTTCCACTTCACCAGGCAACAAATTTTCACTTGGTTTAGAAGACAGTGTTCCTACACACTTTGACAGCAGCCATACGAGTCAAGGAAATTCATGGTCTCTCTTTCGACATCGCCCATTAATGAGAAGGGTGAAAAGCAACCTTCAGTTTCGTCCCCGAGTATGTCGCCAGACACAGTCTCCAGAGGTGACGGATCCTACACAAGTCTCCACTCGGTAACTGGCGATCCAGATAATCTGTTACTGTACCCAGGGTAAGGTATGAGGCTCTACCTTGAGAGAAAGGCAACAGCCCACCACTGGGAGAGACTAAAAGAGGATCACCAAAATATCATCTCTGCTGAATTCACAGTCACCAATTATGCCCTGAATCGAGATCCTCACTCAACATGTCGACTCACGATGCCCTTCTAAGCAGATTACTCTGTGATGCAGGTTTTACAAGAAATTGTGTGAATGCTCCAGGTGACTTTCACAACCTTTCTCCTGCAAGACGTGACCCACAGGAACTCGATACGATCTCTATCGGTCCTGTGGTGGCTGCACAACTGCTGGTTGTATACCTTAAGCTCCTTTTTGGACAAGTAGCAGAAGGTTGAATGCACTGTTACCCAGTTTTAGTCTGCGTGAATGAAAAGATTTGACTGGCTCTTATTCTTTTCTTCATCCTCCCCTCTCTTGAGGAAAGCAGTATCCTGGGTTCTCTGCATAAGCTGACCTCAAACCACTGCAGGTAAACCATGCTCCCTTGTGTACCTAGTAAGCTAATGCTGTTGCGTCCCCATACCCTAGCGAGGTGGTATTGGGAAAGTCTTGGTTACAACAGTTTTTCCTACAAAAGACTCTGAATAAATTTACCTAGACAGTCACACTTAATCCATGTCGTCCTGATGGAAGGTTCCTATAGGTAGCTTTCTAAGGGATATTTGGCCACAGTAATATTCCCAGAGAATTGACCTTAGGTCTCCAGAATTCTAACTCCTGGCGCAAATATCCTTAAAATTTTTCTTGAGGATATCGCATAATTTCAGGGGACGTATATCTTGATACGACACATAGCAATCTTCACCCCGAATAGCGTTTTCGCTTCAAAGGGGAAAAGTGGCGAAATTAAAGAGGAGCCGTTATCAAGGTTACCCTTCCTCCCATACTATTACATGGCTCCAAGATGGCGCTCATTCCTTATATGGTAGCGATCTCGCACGGTGGTTTTCCTTGTTGTGTAACGTTCTTGATCATTTTTGAGAGGATTTATTATGCATTCTCCAGCATCTTCTGCCTCTGGAAAGTTGAGTATTTGATCTCTACAGTGTATGATTTTTAGCTCCTGCTTCACTGTGAACTTAGTATAATTTAATGTGTTTTATGGAGCATGGTCGTTCGTCATGCTTTATTTAGTCAGTAGAATGACATTCCCGGTTTTTTAGCTTTAATGAGTTATAGCTATTTAGGCACAATTATACAAGTGAAGATATGATTATGCATACAAATTTCCTCTTCCTCTTATGTCGATCGTATACTTTTAGAGTTTCGGTGATATAGGTAACCGAGATCTCGCCCCTCGCTAGGCTACCTAGTCTAGGCGCTTTAGTATACTTTCATTACATTATCCCCGTTTACCCTCGTGTATCGTTTTATCAATTCTACAGGAGATAGTATATCTCCTAAAATTAATTATATAACTCGCTACTCGTCTCCTGTGGAGATTTAAGGGTAATCCCTCCTTCCCTCTACGGGGACAACCCTATCTTGGTCTCGCCATAGAGTAGTACACTCCGGCTTGACTAGGCTAGTGTTTCCTGTCTCCCACCCTTGCCGGCAAGTATCCCGGCTTGGGTTTTTGACAGAACCTCAGAGTATTCAGTCTTTATGCCGGCGGCTGAGCTGCAGGGTGAGTAGTCATCCCCTGCCGGCTTAAAGTTGCCAGCGTAGTAGGTTTAGCTTCCCTAAATCTCAGATAATGAGTATCGAGTGGTCCTTGGATCATCCTGAAGCTAACAAAGCTCTGACTTTGTGGGGTTATCCGACTGTGGATCGATTCGCTATAGCGCTGAACTTCAAGCTCCCGCTGTATTGCCCCCAGTCCCAGATCCCAAAGCATTCTGACAAGATGCCTTCCAACAACAGTGGGAAAGCACCAACGTGTGCGCTTTTTTCCCATTCTGTCTGATGAGGAGGGTGCTCAACAAAACCAGAATATCGGTCAATCGCTCTCTGCGTCACAAGTAAACAATCGCATGCCAACAGCTCCCTCAAAGCCGTAGCTTTGCTTCGACTCACCGCCTGGAAGACTATCCGGCATCCCCTCACTAAGAGAGGATTGTCGCAACAAGTTGCGAACGGGATGTCTGGACTCCTGCGCAGGTCATCCACAGGGGCCTACCAGGCAAAGTGGCGAGTGTTTTTGTGGTTGGAATCGTGAAGGATTATCTCTTCACTCGATACCATTGTTCCACCAAGAGCGAAGTTCTTTGTTTATTTGCGGGAAGAATGCGCCTTTCAGTCTCGGCAATGAAAGGCTATCGCTCAGCCTTAAGGCTAGCCTTCAGGCTCTAAGGAGTGGGCATTCCTTCCTCGCTGGAACTTTCCCTACTCATACGAAGATACGATCTTACCTGCCCTCAGTCAGAAGGGAGACCTCCTCCAGAGCACTTGGTTCGAATTTTCAGGCTTCTTAGGAGGCCTCCCTACGAACCATGTCGCCAGGCTTCAAATCGACACCTAGCTCGAAAGGCGGTGTTCCTGCTAGCTTTGGTCTCGGCCAAGCGAGTCTGTGAACTTCTTGGTCTCTCGTATGACATCGGCCATGCAAGGGGATGAGGGGAGGTAACGTTCGTAATCGTCTCTGAGTTTGTGGCTAAGACACAGAATCCGAGAGTGCCGGATCCTCGATTCGACTCTTTCTGGATTTTGAGTCTTCGTTCTGTAACAGATGACCCAGACCATCTCCTACTGTGTCCAGTAAGGAGTCTGAGGTTACATCTCAAAGAACGGCTGCTTTCGTCCCCAAGTGTAAGCTTTGTTTGTGAGCACTGGGAGAACAAGAGGAGGGTCACCAAGAATACCAATCTCCGCATGGATTCATAGGGTGATCCATCTGTCCCTGAATCCTGACCCTCCTCGTCATGTAGCCTTAAAGCGCATGATGTAAGGGGCGCAGCAACGTCCCTGACCTTCAAGAAGAGCTTCTCAGTGACGCAGGTTCTACAAGCAGGGGTGGAAGCGTCAGATGACCTTAACAACCCACTACCTGCAAGACGTGACACACAGGAGGCTCGATACGTTCTCTATCGGCCCTGTGATGGATACACAATAGCTGGTCTAACCTCAGGCTCCTTAATCGACAGGTAGCAGAGGGTTGAGGGCATTGTTACCCGGTCTTAGTATGCGTGAATGAAAAGATTTGTCTGGCCCTTATTGTTTTCTTCATCCGCTCCTTCCTTGGAGAAAGCAGCATCCTGGGTTCTTTGCATAGCTAACCTCAAACCACTGCAGGTAAACCATGCTTCCTTGTGTTCCTAGTATTAAGAGTAATACTGTCATGTCCCCATACCCGGACAAGGTGGTATTGGGAGAGTCCTAGCCTAGAATTCCACCTGAAGAACTCTAGGTCAAATTCCTAGTACAAGTCACGCTCTTCACCTTCACACACAGTTTATGTAGGCCGCAGCAGTTTCACAGCAATGCTAGCAAGGCGCAGGGACTCCTTATTCCTTGAGTACTTACACACTCAAATATTGAGTCCCCGGGCGAAGCCAAAAGCCAGTATGGCAGGGACTTACCACCCTTCCTAAGGGTTGAGTCACCCCATGTAAATAACGTGGTTTGTGTTTCAGTTACGGAACAAATGACAAATTCGTAGATAATTTGTGTTTTTCCTAACTATACAAACCTTAGCTATTTACACATATTTGCCCGCCAGCCCTGCCCCCGGGATAAGTCCTACCTCTAAGCAAAGTGAAGCACTTACTAGTGTGTGTGAGGGGGGGGGGTTGCAAGCTACCCCTCCCTACCCCCCCGCTAACTAGCGGTGGGCTAGTAAACCCTCATTAAAACTCTTATGGCTCGTCATTCAGCTACGCCGAAGTAATTACCCCATTTAATAGCTAAGGTTTGTATAGTTAGGAAAGATACAAATTATCTACGAATTTGTCATATTCCTTCAATACACTGATAGTAATCAGTTTTACAACTTACCCCACAATATTAAAACTTTAAAGGAAGGTTAGTGTTAGTATACACTTATTCTATCCCCAGAGGTTAGAACCCTTTTCTTTTGAATTTCCTCAATAAGGAAATTCTAACATTAATATTAGGGGAGGTCACAGCAATTGGCTAGATAGGAAACACAAGTATGTGTCTTTCCTATTTCCTTTCTAGCTTACTATCCTAAGCTGTAATGGTGCGAATATTAATATTTGTTCCGTAACTGAAATACAAACCACGCTATTTAATAGGGGTATTACTTTTGGGGTAGCTGAAATGACGAGGCATTAAAATTTAACGAGGGTTTCCTACCCCCGCCGCTAGTTAGCGGGGGTAGGGGAGGGTAGCTTGCTACCCCCCCCCCCTCACACACACCTGTGCTTGAGCTCACTTTGCTCTTGGCTCGGATGGTAGTCGGACGTGTCCGCTCACATCCTCACCGCTCATTGGCAGCCATTAATGCTTTTTTTTTTTTTGCTTTCTCTTTGTGACAGGTTTGTGTGTGAAGTTGGCCTCTGCAATTATGCGCACTTGCCCTGAACTACCCGACCGCCCCTGCGGAACATTCATGTCGGCAGTCGAGACAGACCCTCACACCCTTTGCCCTTACTGTAGAGGCCAACGGTGAGTGTAGGGAGTGGTCTATCTCCCAGTGGGAGAGGTTTTCTCAGCGACATAAGAAGAAGTCCAGGCGGGATATTTCTCCTTCGAAGGTTTCTTTGAAAGGAGAAAAACCCAAGGACTCTTCTTCCGTTGCCCAAACCTCCTCCGAAGCTCCCACTCGGTCGTTCTCTTTCGAGAGACCGTCGAGTGGTAGCGTAGACCATGGTACTGTTTTCCAAGCTCGGGGTTCAAGAGATGGTGTTGCCTCCCCTAGCGAGGCAGCTCCACCTCCCCCCCCCCCATGGGAGGATGTGTCACTAACCCATCTTTTGCAGCTTTGGTCTTCCTTGGGGCTCGAGGGTTCGCCCTCCAAGGAAGCATTACTTGACTACATCCAATTGGGTGCCACTGTCAAGCAATCGCCGACTCTGGTAGAGGTTGATCCTCTGTCGATTGTCGACGTTGTGGTGTCAGAGGTATCCAATGTGGTATCTCCTAATACCTCTGCCTCTTCAAATCCCGCAGTAGCTGAAGGCTTAATTTCTCCCGTTCCTGCTCAACCAACGAGGGAGAAACTAAGTCCAACAGTTTCTCCTGCTTGTGTTTCTCTCCCTCGGGGGAGTTCACTTACTGAGACTCCTCTTCGGAGGACTGCAGAGGGTCAGCTTGCTGATCCAACGGCCCCCAGAGGGCGTATTCGTCGCAAGGCTCGCCTTCCCCTTCGCCAGAGAGGCCTTCCTTCACCTGCGGTTAGGAGGCGCCCTTTTGGTTCATCATCTTCGTTGCAGTCTGCCGCAGAGGAGCCTCGTCAGCAATCACCAACTGTTCCTGCTCTGGTCCTCGACCTCTCAGCGGATCGTTCGCGATCCCCTTCGGTGGAAGATCGTCCTTCCAAAGGACACGTTGACCTTCCACCCGTCGGACCTGCCGTCGCCGTTTCTGAGGGCTGATGCGCGCTATGTGCCTACAAAACCTGACTTACATGCTCGTCAGGCATCGAACCCTAATACGGGGCATCAAGGGCGTATGCGCCATCGCGCACATCCGTCCCTCACGCGCCATGCTGATGATGGGCATGAGCGCCAACGTTCTCCTGCGCGCCAGGCTTTGCCTGAGCTAGCGCGCCTGCGCGCTATTAATCTCCTGCGCCCTAGTGCTCTCCTGCGCGCTAGCGTCCACGCACAGCGATCATCTCTCCTGCGCGGCCACGATCTTCGAATCTGGGTGCTGTTGGGAAGTCGAAGGTGACCTCCTACGTGCCAACGCGCCAACAGCTGTCTCAAGCCTGCCGGCGCTCGCGCTCCTATGCGCCATCATTCTTCTGCGCGCCCTCGCAATCACCCGCGCACGCGCATCAGCAGTCTCCCACGCGTACCAGCAGTCTCCCGCGCGCACCAGCAGTCTCCCGCGCTTGACTGCGGGTATTTTCCATCCCGCGAACACCATTACGCACCCCCGCGCGAGCGTCAATACTCTCCCGCGCGCGAGGCTGCTGGACAACGCACGGCAAGGTCGCCATCGCCGCATTCCCCTCCCTGCAAACGCATAACAACGTGCATTGCGGCGGAAGGGAAACATCCAGAAATGTCCAGGATCCCTCTTTCTTTTCAGGCGAACCCACCTTTGGGAACTCCTCCCAGGGATCCGTCGATCCTTGTCCCTCCAGAGGAAGTGTCAGACAGCGCGACTGTCAGTCAACAACCATGGTTCAGTGCACTAATCAGAGCGGTTACGCAGGCTTTCAAGCCTGTTCTCTCTGAATTAGGTCACAGATCCTTGGCTGTTTATATTCCCCTGAAGAGAAAAAGAGGAGTTCCGGACGCGGTAGCTTCTCCGAGAGCTAAGTTGACT
This sequence comes from Palaemon carinicauda, assembly GCF_036898095.1. Classification (NCBI taxonomy): domain Eukaryota; kingdom Metazoa; phylum Arthropoda; class Malacostraca; order Decapoda; family Palaemonidae; genus Palaemon; species Palaemon carinicauda. Next base: position 18,320,160 of record NC_090758.1, read on the forward strand.
CCACGCAAGCCTTCGAGGCAGGTTCCTTCACCCCCTCAGACTTTTTCTCCTTCCCTGTCGGACGAGTACTTTCCGTCCTCGGGAATCACGTGGGGTGAGACGTTTCCCCATCGCACCACTGGGGGAAACCCCACCTTGCGCTGAGAAGTCTTCCCGAGTAGGGGCTGGAAAGAACTTGCCACCGTCTATGTTGGAGTCCATCATCCTTCCCAGGAAGGAGTCGAAGGACTTGAAGACGGTACCAAAGTCCTCTACAAGACCTAGGACGGAGCCAAATGCAAGTCCATCGTCGGGAGGAGAGCTACAAGAGTCAGAGCATGCGTTTTGGCAAGTTCTGACTCTAATGAGGGCTCTCAATGGATTTGCTGACCCAGAGATCCTTCCTCGAGAGGGCAAGGACACGGTCTTGGACCGCGTATTTGGCACTCAAAAACCTTCCAAGGCCAGTGCGGCTCTGTCCTGGTCTCAGGAGGTTAAGAGTACCAGGGACAAGATCGCTGTACAGCTCTCCGAGTTGTCCTCCTCCAACCGTTCCAGTGCCGGCAACAAGCTTCTCCCACCTCCTCGCGTACAGCAAAGGAGGTACTTCGAGATCTTGGAGGAACCTTGTTTAACTCTTCCTCTCCACCATTCGTTGGAAGAGCTTACCAGGGGAGTCCCTCTTGAGAGAGACTCCAACCGGCAGGTCTTGTTCTCGGCAACCGAGATCCTTAAACAGGAGAAGAATGTGAAGTGTGCTATGCAAGCCACGTTGACATCTGGTTAAGGACCTTAGGTATCCCGATACGCTCTGAGGATTTCTCCAAACAACGTACCAGGAAAGCTATGGAGACGTTCCTCCTCTCAGGCACTCGCACGATTGAGTTTCTGGCCCACCAAGTCTCGAACTTGTGGGCAAACACCATCCTGAAACGTCGGGATGCAGTGACTAAGAGGTTCCATCAGAAGGCCCTTAGCACGGAGATCAATAGGCTCAGACATTCTTCCTTAGAAGGAACGAACCTGTTTGAGCCTAAGGATGTGGAACAGGCCGCTGAGAGGTGGAGGAAGTCCCACCAAGACTCCCTCCTTCATAGAGCTTTGATATCTAAGCCCTATAAGCCTCCAGCACCCCAGCAGTCACGTCCGACGAAGACCACGAAACCAACGACAGCAGCGAAGACAGTGGTGTCTAAGCCCTTTCCTGTCAAGGATAGGAAAGGCAAAATTGTCCTCCAGAGGAGGTACGAATCCTAGAGGGAGCAGCCAAGGCCGCAAACCCTAGGATTGGCAGTCTCCCTTCATGTCCACCAGTGGGGGATGCCTACAAAGTTGCGCAGACAGGTGGCAGCAACTCGGGGCCGATTCCTGGACGATTTCCGTAATCAGTCAGGGATATCGCGTCCCGTTCTCAACATCTCTACCTCCTCTGACGACTAATCCAGTGTCATTAAGCTCCCTTGCCATGGGATCAGCAAAGGAGCAAGCCCTGCGGGCAGAAGTCCAGACCCTGTTGAAGATGGGCGCTCTCCAAGAGGTCCTCGACGGGTCTCCAGGCTTCTTCAGTCGACTCTTTCTTGTAAAGAAGGCGTCTGGAGGCTGGAGACCAGTCATCGACTTCTCAGCCCTGAACAAGTTTGTCAAACAAACTCCGTTCAGCATGGAGACGGCAGACACGGTCAGACTAGCAGTGAGACCACAAGACTTCATGTGTACACTGGATCTAAAGGACGCGTACTTCCAGATCCCAGTTCTTCCGTCTTCAAGGAAGTACTTGAGACTCAGCCTAGACAACAAAGAGTACCAGTTCAAGGTGCTGTGTTTCGGTCTCTCCACAGCACCACAGGTTTTCAGTTCACCCTAATATCTTCGTGGGCACACAGGATCGGCATCCGTTTCCTCCGTATCTGGATGACTGGTTGATCCTAGCAGACTCGGTGTCATCCCTTCTTCAACACCGGGACAAACTTCTGAGACTTTGCCAGGATCTGGGGATCATGGTAAATCTCGAGAAGTCCTCTCTGCTTCCCACTCAAAGACTGGTATATCTAGGCATGATTATAGACACCAATCTCCACAAAGCCTTCCCATCAGACGACAGGATAGCAAGGCTGAGGAAGGTCGCAAGCCCTTTTCTCAGACGAGAAGAACTTCCAGCCCAATCGTGGTTATGTCTCCTCGGTCACCTTTCATCATTGGCTCGTCTAGTTCCCAACGGTCGCCTCAGGATGAGATCCCTCCAGTGGCGACTCAAGTCCCGGTGGAATCAAGGTTACGATTCCCCGGACGTCCTGATCCCTATGGGACCTGCGGAACGGACGGACCTCCAGTGGTGGGCGACAGAAGAGAACCTACGAAGAGGAGTGGATCTTCTCGTCCTCCCCCGGGATTTGATGCTGTTTTCGGATGCTTCAAAAAAAGGGTGGGGGGGGGCTACGTACTGCACCACACGACTTCAGGCCTGTGGTCAGAATCAGAAAAGTACCTCTACATAAATCTCCTAGAGATGAAGGCCGTCTTCCTGGCCTTTCAACAGTTCCAACAATACCTGGCGGGTCACTCTGTGGTGGCGATGAGCGACAACACCACAGTGGTGGCTTACATCAACAAACAAGGAGGTACCTTTTCGAAGCAGCTATCCCATCTTGCAGTAGAGATACTGAGATGGGGCGAAGCCCACTCGATTCCACTATCGGCACACTTCATTCCAGACAAAAGGAATGTTCTCGCCGATAATCTGAGCAGAGCGTCTCAGATAGTGAGTACCGAGTGGTCTTTAGATCATCTAGTAACCAACAAAGTCCTGACTTTGTGGGGTTCTCCAACTGTGGATCTGTTCGCAACAGCCCTGAACTTCAAGCTTCCGCTGTACTGCTCCCCAGTCCCAGATCTCAAGGCTCTCCGGCAAGATTCTTTCCAACAACGGTGGGACAACATCAACGTTTACGCCTTTCCCCCGTTGTGTCTGATGAGGAGGGTGCTCAACAAGACCAGAACATCGATTAATCTCTCAATGACCCTCATAGCTCCGCTATGGCATCATGCGGAATGGTTTCCGAACCTTCTGGAACTCCTAACGGAGCTACCGAGAGAACTCCCTCCACGGCACAACCTGCTCTGACAACCACATGCCAACATCTTCCACAAAGCCGTAGCTTTGCTACGACTTCACGCCTGGAGACTATCCAGCATCTCCTCGCTGAGAGAGGATTTTCGCAGCAAGTTGCTGTCAGGATGTCTGGACATCTGCGAAAGTCATCCGCAGCAGTCTACCAGGCAAAGTGGAAAGTCTTTTGTGGTTGGTGTCGTGGAAGGGGTATCTCCACTCGATGCCACTATTCCAACAATAGTGGAGTTCCTCGTGTATTTGCGAGAAGAAATGCGCCTTTCAGTCTTGGCAGTGAAAGGCTATTGCTCAGCCTTAAGTCTCGCCTTCAGGCTGAAAGGAATGGACATTTGTTCATCGCTGGAACTTTCTCTACTCATATGTAGTTATGAACTTACCTGCCCTCAATCGGAAGTGAGACCTCCTCCATGGAACGTGATTTGAGTTCTCAGGTCTCTTAAGAAACCTCCCTATGAACAATTACGCTAGGCATCAGATCGCCATTTAACCTGGAAGACGGTGTTCCTACTAGCCTTGGTTTCGGCCAAGCATGTTAGCGAACTTCATGGTCTCTCGTATGACATCACCCATTCAAGGGGATGGGGGGAAGTAACGTTCAGCTTCGTCCCTGAGTTTATTGTTAAGAATCAGAATCCTGGAGTAGCGGATCCTCGATTCGACTCCTTCCGGATTTCTAGTTCTGTAACAGATGACCCAGACCATCTCTTACTATGCCCAGTAAGGAGTTTGAGGCTATATCTTAAAAGAACAGCTGCAGTCCGTCCTCATGTGCCAGCATTATTCGTCAGCACAGGGAGGACTAAGAGGAGGGTCACCAAGAACACCATCTCGGCTTGGATTCGTAGGGTGATTCATCTGGCCTTGAATCCAGATTCTCCTCCGTCACGTCGCCCTAGAGCACATGATGTCAGGGGCATAGCTACGTCCCTGGCCTTCAAAAGAAATTTTTCTGTGACGCAGGTTCTTCAAGCTGGGGTGTGGAAGCGTCGGACAACCTTCACAGCCCACTACCTACAAGACGTGACCCACAGGAGGCTCGATACGTTCTCTATCAGTCCTGTGGTGGCTGCACAACAGCTAGTTTAAAACCTCAAGCTCCTTATTGGACAAGTAGCAGAAGGTTGAGGGCATTGTTACCCGGTTTTAGTCTGCATGAATGAAAAGGTTTGACTGGCCCTTATTCTTTTCTTCATCATCCCCTCTCTTGGGGAAAGCAGCATCCTGGGTTCTCTGCATAGCTGACCTCAAACCACTGCAGGTAAACCATGTTCCCTTGTGTTCCTAGTATTAAGTTAATACTGTCACGTCCCCATACCCTGACGAGGTGGTATTGGGAAAGTCCTAGTCTACAAGTTTCCATCTAAAGAACTTCAGATCAACTTCCTAGGACGAGTCACACTTCATTATACCTTCACACACAGCTTGCATAGGCCGCAATCCTTGGGTAGCAAGTTTCTAGCGAGGCGCAAGGACTCCCTTATTTCTTGGGTGCTGACACACTCAAATAACGAGTCCCCGGGCAAAGCCAAATGCCAGTACTGGCTGGGACGTCCACCCTTCCTAATGGGCGAGTCACCCCTATTAAATAGCGTGGTTTGTATTTCAGTTACGGAACAAATGACAAATTCATAGATAATTTGTATTTTTCCTAACTATACAAACCTTAGCTATTTAATCAAACTTGCCCGTCAGCCCTATCCCCCTTGAAGCCCTACCTCCAAGCAAAGTGAGCTCAAGCATACTGTAGGTGTGTGTGAGGGGGGGGGGTTAGCAAGCTACCCTCCCCTACCCCCACTAAGTAGCGGGGTTGGGGGGGGTAGTAAACCCTCGTTAAATTTTAATGGCTTGTCATTTCAGCTACGCCGAAAGTAATACCCCTATTAAATAGCTAAGGTTCGTATAGTTAGGAAAAATACAAATTATCTACGAATTTGTCATTTCGCATAACCTGTTTATCAAAAGTGATAAACAACCGCATACTCATTTATTTTTCCTTTCTTTACAGGAGGAACCCAAAATGAAGTGTGAGGTGATCTTCTGTAACCACAGGAGTAGGAACTTCTGTCTTCAGAAGATGAGCAGGTCTCATGCCGCCTGCACCATTACCACCGAAACCCTGCGGTACTGGGACCCCCAGAACTGCAAAGTCTGCTTGGCCATGGTGGTCGAAGGTTTCGACGACCCCAAGTCAACAGAGTCGAGGGATGCAGCACGAGAAAAGCTGCGCAAGTGGGTACGATGGTTCAAAAAGAACTCTCCGGGATCGCACCTACCTAATGACAGGATGCGTAACTTGCTGTTCCCTAAAGCAGGTAGTGAAGCTGTCGTGCCCCCAGCATGATCCGGACCTCCCTGCGTCCAGATTGCCATCAAGACGGATGTCAGTGAGGGCAGGGCGTTGCAAGGCATGGACATCCACCAGGAGGAAAAGATGTCTGAAGTGTCTTCGGACACTGAGAAGGATCTCCTTAGGAATGATCCCGAGGAGGAGTCTACTCTGCCTCCCGAAGAAGATGAAGCTGAGTCGGAATCCCTTCCGTCTGTGCCGGCACTGGAGCCGACACCTTCTACTTCTTCTGCTCCTACCCCTCCATTGGACAACATGAGCCAGGCAGTTTTGGCTCATATCATGGCCCTGATGGAGAAAATTCGCAAGCAAGGCGAAGAAAGGGAAGCGAAGCTTGAAAAAGAGCTCCGTGAACCACGGATCACCGCCTCCCGAGGGTCATACAAGCGACTTAGAGTCCAAGACCTCCCACCCTGCTCCGAGCCGAATCCCGGGAGACACGCAGAGTATATGCCGATTACAAATGGCTAGCTCTACATCTCTGAGAAGATGGGAGCCGTCCCCTTAGATGACATACAGTTCTGGCCAAGCTTCAATGCTTACCCTGACTGCTTCATTTGACTGAAGCATGAGCCAGCGCCAAAAGAGGAGACAAAACTGAAGGAGGTCATGGTTTTCTACCACGATAAGGCACAGGCTCTCTTGTCGAGCAGCCTGAAAAAGGCGAGCTATTCAAACTCGAAAGTGTCTGCCTTGAGCAAGAAACACCCTACCTTTCTTGCTCCTGCTTCAATAGCCTTCCCCTTTACGTCGAAGGCATTTAAAGCTGTTGCCAAGGCAGTGGAGGCAGACAAACCATACCCTGCACTAGAGGAGTGTAGACCTCTGTCGTTAGCCCTGCCCATGGAAGAGAAGGAATGGAAGGAAGTCCACCTAACCTTCTCAGTAGGGAAGCTGGATGCAGATATCACGGGATGACAGTTCAACGAAAATCTCCCTAAACTATCTGACTTCCTCTTGCGCAGGGAACAAGAGACTGAGGAGAGACTTGCTGCATCTTTATCCCTACAGAACTGCATAGAGATGTGTGCAGGCCAAAAAAGCTCCCCAGACATGCTTATGGTCCTGGCCCAAATGCATATGGCCACCCTAGTGAAGGACCTGTACGCTTTCATGAAGGCTAGGAGAGCCTGTAGAGAGTTCGTGTTTGCTGCAGCAACAGTGAAACACGAACCCAGGAAACTAATATTTTCCAACATCTGGGGTAAAGACCTCTTCCCGAATGAAGTGGTCAAAGAGGTAGTAGAGAAAGCTGCCACGGAGAATAGGAACCTTCTCCAGAAGTGGGGCATCTCGTCAAAGAGGAAGTGTTCCCCGGATGCGGGACCCCAACCTAAAAGGAAGACGAAGAAGCCTAGACTTCCCTCTCGGCCTGCCCAGCAACATCCTACAGTCACCATGACCGCAGTGTGCCCCAAGTGGTTGCTCAACCACAGACCACTTTCCAAGTGGTGCCTCAACAGCTGGTTGACCGGTCACCAGCATTCAACCCTGGGTTTGAGAGGCAAACCACTACCTTTCGTCCAAAAGGTAAAGGATCAAGACATCCCTCATGAGGTAGGGGAGGACGCGGTCGAGGAGGTAAACCTCCGGACAACCGAAGCAATGAGATGCTTCATGTAAGAGGGAGGCTCCAACACTTTCAGGGTCGTTGGACCTTCGATCCCTGGGCCCACAGCCTAATCAAGAATGGACTAGGATGGAGATAGAACAAGTCTCCACCATCATTTCCTCAATTCTTCCAACGCTCCAACCCCTTATTGGAAGAATATACCTTAGAACTCTTGAGCAAACAGGTTATAAGGAAAGGAAAGTCTATCAAATTCTGGGGAAGGCTGTTTTGTGTTCCCAAGAAGGACTCAGACAAACTCAGAGTCATTCTGGACTTGTCGCCACTCAACAAGTTCATAGAGAACAGCAAGTTCAGGATGTTAACCCTTCAACACATAAGGACCCTGTTACCCAAAGGGGCGTATACAGTCTCAATAGACCTGGCAGATGCTTACTGGCACCTCCCAGTCAGCTGCCCCCTCTCCTCCTACCTAGGATTCAAGTTTCAGAAGAAAAAGTATGTCTTCAGACCCATGCCCTTTGAACTAAACATAGCCCTAAGGATCTTCGCGAAACTTGCAGACGCAGTCGTTCAACAACTACGCCTAGGTGTTCAGGTAGCAGCGTACCTGGACGACTGGCTGGTGTGGGCAGCATCCAAGACGGCTTGTCTGCAAGCATCCAAGAAAGTGATCCAGTTCATGGAACATCTGGGTTTCAAGATCAACTTCAAGAAGTCTCGACTCTCTCCAGCTCAAGAGTTTTTATGGCTGGGAATCCATTGGAACTTGATGTCACACTGGCTCTCCATTCCCCCAGGGAAGAGGAGAGAGATCGCGGGGTCTGTCAAGAGACTACTGAAATCCGACAGGATCTCAAGACGCCAACAGGAAAGAGTACTGGGCTCTCTCCAGTTTGCAGCAGTAACAGACCCAGTGCTAAGAGCACAGCTAAAAGATGCGTCAGGAGTCTGGAGAATATACGCATCAAACGCTCGAAGAGATCTACAAAGACCGATACCGACCTTACTACGATCACTTCTCAAGCCTTGGTCGAAGGTCAAGAGCCTAATGAGGACCGTGCCCTTGCAACCACCTCCACCATCGGTGACCATCCACACGGATGCCTCGACGGAAGGATGGGGAGGTCACTCCGATCAAAGGAAAGCCCAAGGAACTTGGTCATCCCTGTTCAAGACCTTTCACATCAATATTTTGGAGGCCATGGCAGTCCTCTTGACGTTGAAAAAACTCTCCCCTCGCAGATCAGTCCACATCAGGCTGATCTTGGACAGCGAAGTAATAGTGAGATGTCTGAACCGACAAGGCTCGAGATCACCCCACATCAACCATGTGGTATTAGCCATCTTTCGTTTAGCGAAAAAGAAGAGATGGCACTTTCAGCAGTTCACCTACAAGTGTTCCGCAATGTGACAGCGGACGCTTCAACCGGGATAAAGCCAATAGAGTCAGAATGGTCCCTAGATGCAGACTCATTCTCCTTCATCTTGGAACAAGTCCCAGAACTGCAGATCGACCTCTTCGCTACGAGCGACAACAAGAAACTACCTCGATATGTAGCCCCATAAGAGGACCCTTTGGCGGAGGCGACGGACGCCATGTCCCTCGATTGGAACGAATGGACCCGGATTTACCTGTTCCCTCCAATCAATCGCCTGCTGAAGGTCCTCAACAAGCTGAGATCCTTCAAGGGAACGGCAGCTCTAGTGGCCCCCAAGTGGCCCGAGAGCAACTGGTTCCCTCTAGTGATGGAACTGAAGCTGAGGCTGGTCCCTCTACCGAACCCAGCTCTATCTCAACTGGTTCAGAAGTCGACTGTCTTCGCTTCATCACAGAGAACCCAAAACCTTCATCTCATGATTTTCTCTCCCCCCAGATGCTGAAGCCTTGATGAGGATGGGGGGCTTAGGGACTAGCAGTTGGGCTCTAATGAACAATGGGAACTACTTCCCCACTGGACCTCGGTGCCCAACTGTTGATCCAACTAAATTAGTCAGCACTTTCTCTCCGTTCCTTTGATTACTTCTTATTTTCTCCCCTCTCTTCCTCTTGGGCATGAACTTGTTGACGACTTTAGCTTGTACGACTTAGGTTTTGACTGCTGCTTTGGATTTGACGCAGGGTGGGATGGATGTCATGCCATCTCAACCTGTACAAATTTAGATGCCATCACCCTCTGGCAGACCCCATTGGGTGCAGACTAAGTCTGTTAAGAGTCGGGCTCCAATGATCCGGTTTTAAGTCACCCATATTTGCGGGTAATGGGTGACGCTAGGCATTGGAGTCGTCGGTGGGAGGGGCTAACTACCCCCACTGACCAGTGTACGCCCACCTTAAGAGAGGCAGCCCCTCTCTAATAGAGGACTGGTCCCCGCTGAAGCCTCTTCTCGTGTTGGGCCACATGGGATAGGAGGACTGAAATCCTCTGATAAGAGGTGGATAACCCGGCTTGCTTTTACTCCTAAAACTAACCCCTCTGTTGACGACCCGGAAACTCTAAAGGACCATGCTACTTATGTTCAAAAACAAAGTAATTTGGGTGACATGGAGAATTTGCGAATCCTTCACATCACTCAGATCCCCATTGAAACCAATTACGATGTTCTATATAAATTATTTCAATGTTATGGTCACATCAGGGAAATTAGGATGAGGCTTGAAGGTGACAAATGGGATTCATGGATATCATTTGATAACCATGATGAAGCATTCAAAGCTATCAATGATATCATAAATATTAAAATCAGTAATTTGAATTTCAAGGGTGCTCTTTGCGATCGGGTACCCAAGAATCTGGATGTGTATAGGCCTGCAGATTGGATTGATAAAAGTATAGAGGTAGTTGTACCTTCCCAGAGAAAGCCAAAACCACCAAAGTGGCTTATTGCTCAATCAAAAGGGAGTACTGGAAATTATTTCAAAATATGTAAATTTCTTCAAAAGAAAGTAGGTACTATCGCACCAGGAGATATATCTCGGTTTGGAAAGAACAGTTTCCTAATAAATGCCAAATCAGAAACTCAATCGGTTATACTTTCCAATTTAAATACAGATAACGAAGACATAAAGCTGGATGTGAAACCCCATCTAAACTTCAGTTATGGAAGGGGAGTAGTTTTTAATAGAGACTTATATGAATTCACAGAAGAGGAGATATTGGCCATGTGTCCTTTAACTGTGTGGAAAGTGCATAAAGTCCCTGGAACGTCAATGATTATCCTGACTTTCCAGGATGCTGATGTGCCTTTCCACATTTACATAGAGAATGAACGAATTAAAGTGCGAACTTTTAAGCAGAAGCCAATGCAATGTTTTAATTGCTATAGATATGGGCATCCATCCAAAGTATGTAAGAATGATAAAATGTGTAGTACATGCTCTAATGTTTACCATGGAGAATGTACACTAGAGGCCAATTGTATAAACTGCAATTTGAATCACAAATCTACGGATAGGAACTGCCAGCAATATAAATTAGAAGAGGCTGCTCTCAATAAATCCAGTATTGAACACATAAGTGTGGGGCATGCCAAGAGACTATTGAGTAAATCAGCAAGTTATGCAAAAGTATTGAAATCCGGAGAAAAAATGAGGCAGGAGACATCCAGCCCACCTAATACTGCCTCTATTCCCCAGAAAAGAAATTTGCCATCTTCTGATAGAATTCTAGAGGATAAGGCAAGAATATCACGTAAGACCTTTCTCACCTCTAGTAAACCTTTGTCCCCCACTACAAAGGATAATTCTAACCTCTCTCAGGCTATATCTTTGCCTGATTTGATGGAGGTTCCACATGAAACAGAATTATCAGGTGCGCCTGTAGTGGGGAAAGCATCAAAACCTAATAAATCACCACCTGTCAATAGGAAAAGAGAGAGACCTCCATCTCTCTCACCCCCATCCATTAAAAACACAAAAGTTATGTCATCAAATAGATATGATGTTTTGCCTGTTGATATTTCAGATCAACAGGAAAATTTCTTGAATCAATCAAAAATTCAAGTGGAGGTCCACCATCCCCCACAAGAAATAGGTAACAACAACACTGAAAAGGCTAATATAAAACCTAATTTATCAAGACCCAAACTTAAGAAGCCTACAGAAAATATTGTCAAATCAAAAACTGTCAATGGGAAGACCTCATCAAAGATGTCTTCCAGAAAATAATACATAGTTTTTTCATCCATTTTGCAATGGAATTGTCAGGGTTTGAGGGCCAAATATGAAGAACTTAAGCTCTTAATTCACGAGCATTCCCCCATAATTGTATGTCTCCAGGAGAGCAAGCTTGATGCTAATACCCCTTGTCCTCGCGAATATATTAGTTATAGGACACCTTATGATCACGGAGTAGGGAGCCATGGCGGAAGTCTCATGTACATTCGTCGAGATGTTCCCCAAATACCTATATCTATACGTACAACCCTGCAGGCAGTTGTTGTACAAATTGATATAGGGAGAAAATATACAATATGCTCTCTGTACTTACCTCCAAATGATGATATTTTATATGATGATTTAGCAGAGGTCATTCAACAACTCCCTCAACCTTTTCTCTTACTGGGAGATATGAATGGTAGACATCCTTTATGGGGTGATGTTTTGGCCAACACAAGGGGCAATATTATCTCATCAATTGTGGAGAATGAGGATGTGGGACTCCTTAATACAGGAGAGCCCACACACTTCCATGTGCAGACAGATACTTTGTCATGCATTGACCTTTCAATTGCAAGCTCTAACTGCCTTCTTGATTTTGATTGGAGGACATTAGACGATTGGCATACTAGTGATCATGCACCAATCATTATAAACACCAACAAGGATCCGCCTTTGCAAAGATTGCCACGTTGGAATCTAGACAAGGCAGACTGGGTTAAATTTTGTGAGCTAAGTGAAATCGAAGGGAGAGCAGAACAGTTTGAAAGTGTTGATGATGCCATAGACCTACTGAATGGAACTCTTCATACAGCAGGAGTCAATTCAATTCCCAAAACAACAGGGTTATTCAAACGACGACCAGTCCCGTGGTGGTCTTCAGAACTAACTGCACTCCACAGAGCCACAAGAAGATCTCTAACACGATTGCGTAGACGCAGAACTGATGAGAATTTAATTATGTACAAGAAATGTAGAGCACAGTTCCGTCGTGCCATGAAAGAAGCAAGGCGCCAGTCATGGATGTCTTTTGTTTCCTCCATTAACAGTAGAACACCACCATCTTCTGTGTGGAGGAAAGTAAAAAAGATAGCTGGCAAATTCACCCCCAACCCACCACCAGTGTTGAGGGTGAATGGCCAGTATGTAACTGAAGCAAATGAAGTTAGCAATGCCCTGGCTAATCATTTTTCAAATGTATCTAGCAAGTGTGAAGGAGCCCCTGGTCACCAGTATAGGAGCACTGAAGAAAAGAAAATTTTAAATTTTGCAACAAGAAGGGAAGAGTCATATAATTCTCCTTTCACTGAAAGAGAATTTGATTCCGCACTTGCTCATTGCAATGATACAGCCCCTGGACCCGATGGAATTCCATATGCAATGATTAAACATGTACATTTTAATACAAAGCTATTTATTTTAAGTATTATTAATAGAATATGGCATGATCATAGTTACCCAAGTGTTTGGGAACTAGCCATTATTTTAGCTTTTTTAAAACCCGGTAAAGACAAGTTTTTAGCAGCAAACTATCGTCCTATTGCATTGACATCTTGTTTATGTAAAATCATGGAGAAGATGGTCAATGCAAGGCTGATATGGTACCTTGAAAAAAAAGGTATTTTATCACCGATTCAATGTGGATTCCGAAAAATGCACTCAACGACTGATGTGTTGATACGACTTGAGTCTTCTATTTGTGAAGCCTTTGCTTCCAAACAGCACCATGTTACAGTATTTTTTGACCTTGAAAAGGCATATGATACCACATGGAGATATGGTATTCTTAAAACCATTCATGAATTGGGATTGAGAGGAGAGCTGCCACTATTTATTCAGGCATTTCTTTCACGTAGAGTTTTTCAAGTGAGAGTGGGGGAAACTCTATCAGAGAGTAAGTGCCAGGAAGAAGGAGTTCCTCAGGGTAGTGTGCTGAGTGTAACCCTTTTTGCACTAGCAATTAATGGGATATCCTCAGCAATTCCCCAGGATGTTCTCTCAACATTATTTGTGGATGATCTCTCAATATCATTTGCTGGCACTAGAATGGCAATGGTTGAGAGAAAAATCCAACTCTCTATTGATAAAATTATCCAGTGGGCTGACATGAATGGATTTAAGTTCTCGACAAGTAAAACTACCATTGTCCATTTTTGTCGTATCCGGGGAGTACATCCAGACCCGGATATATACATTAAAGGTCAACGGATACCATGTGTATCGGAAACCAAATTTTTAGGTTTGATATTTGACTGTAGACTTACATGGGTTTCTCACCTAAAAGCACTAAAAGCTAATTGTGTTGAAGCTCTGAATATCTTAAAAGTATTGGCCCATAAATCATGGGGGGCAGACCGCAATACTATTTTAAAATTATACAAGGCCTTGATTTTTTCCAAAATTAGTTATGGTTGTGAGGTATATTCCTCAGCCACCCCAAGCCGGTTAAAAATATTAGACTCGATACATCATGCAGGTATTAGATTATCTACTGGAGCTTTTAAAACCTCGCCTATCCCAAGTCTCCTTGTTGATGCTGGAGAGTTACCTCTAGACCTTTACCGAATGTCTTCCATTCTTCGGTATTGGTTTAGATTGCAAAGACTCCCTAGCTCTCTAGCCTTTCAGACTGCAAGCCTTGTAAGACACGCATCATACTTTGAGTTCCACCCAAAATCTCCTCAACCTTATGGCTTTCGGGTGAAACGATTATTAAATAGTCTGGATATAATTAGAAATAAGGTGCTTCCATTCAAGGTATCATCAACGCCTCCATGGAAGTTACCAGAGATATCTTTTTGTAAATATTTTATTGGAGATAAGAAGAATATGTCAGACCTAGAAGCCAGGTCTCTTTTTAATGAACATGTTAAAGAACATAGAGGATCAACTTTTATCTATACTGATGGCTCCAAATCTGATGCTGGCGTTGGATTTGGAGTACATAGTAATGGTTTTAATTGTAGAGGTGCACTTCCTCTGACCGCTTCCATATTTACTGCGGAACTGTATGGCATATTAACCGCTATTGAGAAAATAGCGTTGGAGAAGGAGGGTAATTTTACAATTTTTAGTGATGCAAGGAGTGTCCTGCAAGCTATGGAAGTTTTTAATTCTAATAACCCTCTAGTTTTAAAGATTTTAGAATGGCTTTTCCTTATCGGACGGAGAGGTATAACAGTTCAATTTTGTTGGGTTCCAGCACATGTAGGTGTGTCTGGGAATGAGAAGGCAGATTCACTGGCTAAGGAGGCTGCATCCGAGTTGCTGCCAAGAAGGTATCCCCTTCCCTGTAATGATTTCTTACCTGACATCAAGAAATTGGTTTGCAATAAATGGCAACAGCAATGGGATAGTCAAGATGGCAATAAAATGAGGGAAGTAACAAATGACATATCTCCTTGGAGGTATAATATGATGCCCCGAAAATGGGAGACTTCTCTTTGTCGTCTCCGTATTGGTCACACTCGGTTGACACATGAGTTTCTGCTGAGGGGCCAACACCAACCGTATTGTGACAACTGTTTGGTACCTCTAACAGTAAGGCATTTGTTGACCGAATGCCCCAATTATAACTACTTAAGGAATAGATATTTGTTTGAGGCTCGAGGTGAGGGTGACAGGTTCATCCTTGCCAAGATTCTTGGAAATGATGTGTCCTACCATGCAAGTGGCATTTTTAGATTTATTTCAGAAGCAGGTCTTCTGAAAAATATTTAACTTTTATGACATTCAATTTTTTATGATTTTAATTGAATACTCTTTAATTTTTTATTTTGTTTCATTTTTTATTTTTGTATACATAAATTAAATGTTACCGGCGTCAATGACCTTAGATGTCAGGATGCCTGAAAACTTTAAATCATTCATTCATTCATGATTTTCTCTCCTTAGCGGTTAAGAAAAGATTTGGGATCTCAAAAGGCAGTATAGACTTCTTAGAAGAATACAAGTCAAAGTCAACCAGAAGACAATATGAATCGTCTTGGAAGAAGTGGGTTGCTTTCATCAAAGCAAAAATACCGAAAGAAATCTCAATAGACTTCTGTCTGTCCTTCTTTATCCACCTTCATGAATATGGCCTTGCTGCCAACATGATAACTACGTGTAAGTCAGCCCTGACTAGACCTCTTCTATACGCCTTCCAATTGGACCCGACGAACGAAATATTTAACAAGATCCCGAAGGCATGCGCTAGACTTAGACCTGCAGCCCCTCCGAAGCCCATTTCATGGTCCTGGACAAGGTCCTACATTATGTTTCAACCTTGAACAATGAAGATTGTTCTCTTAAGGATCTAACCCAAAAAGTTATTTTCCTGTTCGCTTTAGCCTCAGGGGCTAGAGTTAGTGAAATAGTAGCCCTATCAAGAGACGAGGGCCACATCCAGTTCACAGAAGCGGGAGAACTGAATCTCTTTCCTGATCCTACCTTTCTCGCTAAGAACGAGCTACCCACTAAGAGATGGGGTCCTTGAAGAATCTGCCCTCTGAAGGAAGATGTCTCTCTTTGTCCAGTAGAATATCTAAAGGTCTATCTTCGAAGAACTTCAGACTTCAGGGGAGGAGAGCTCTTCAAAGGAGAAACCTCAGGATTAAACTTATCCCTAAAACAACTAAGGGCGAAGCTCACCTACATCATTCGCAGAGCGAATCCTGACAGTACACCCACAGGTCATGATCCAAGAAAAATTGCTTCCTCACTGAACTTTTTTCAGTATATGGACTTTGAGCGTTTTCGCTCATATACTGGATGGAAGTCATCCAGAGTGTTTTACAAAAATTAGGCCTATGCGAAATAAGTGCACGAACTTAAGCATTACGTGGTGGCGTCAGGTAGTGTAGTAAAACCCGTCGTCTAGTGCTACGATGAACAGTGAATTGATTGAGACTATCAATTAGGGTGAAAAGGTGTTGACACCTTCCAGTGCAATATCTTTTATGTGGCTGTCACCATGGTGACACTAAGACTGTTGAAAATTTCAGGTGTAGAATTATACAGATGACACTTGTGCTGTGTGTACATTGTACACAGTGTTGATAGTATCCAACATTTACAGAAAATTATATTGAAAAATTTTATCAAAATTTTCAATTTTATAGTGGCATTAATCCTTTCTTCCCTTTCAGGTAGAAAAACTTTATCTGTTCATGTTGTATGTATAGTTCTCCTATACATGTTAGTCTTATCCCATTTACTCATTTAGCATAAATAAATGATTAAGAGAGTTTAATTGCGTCTTATTTTGCCCTGAAAATAGCACAATAAGTGTAGCCAGAGTTTTCCTACTTATTCACCCAAGTAAACCTTATATTATTGTATGAATACAAACAAATAGATCTAGTTGATACTTATATTTGTTCCTACAATATATACAAAACTTGATACCTTTGTATATCTAATTGATGCTTATGTTTGTTCTTACAATATATACAAACCGTGAGACCCTCTTCTACTGTCTAGTACGACACTTCCCTGCAGGGGGCAGGAAGCCCTAACATTGTTCCATGATTAGTGGTAATGACGTATAACGGTAATGTCATATGTCTCAATGGTCTGGATGACCATAGAAAAAATTGTCCCAAGGTTAAGGCACCTATACAAATCCACAGATACAGTACTTTCAAGTAATTCTCTTGTAAACTTCCATCAGGACGACATGGCTTGAGCCCAAAAAACGGATTTTGAAGCGAAGCGAAAAATCTGTTTGGGGGTGAGATGGCCATGTTGTCGTGATGGACCCGCCCTCCTTTTCTATAAGAAAAGGCTTAGGCAAGATCCCTCCCGAAACTACTATATCTGTAGCACCATGCTCAATGCTACAAGGAATGAGCGCCATCTAGGAGCCGTGTAATAGTATGGGAGGAAGGGTAACCTTGATAACGGCTCCCCTTCAATTTCGCCACTTTTCCCCCTTGAAGTGAAAACGCTATTCGGGATGAAGATTGCTATGTGTCGTATCAAGATATACGTTCCCTGATATTATGCGATATCCTTAAGAAAATTTTAAGGATATTTGCGTCAGGAGTTAGAATTCTGGAGACCTAAGGACAATTCTTTGGGAATATCACTGTAGCCAAATATCCCTTAGAAATCTACCTATAGGAACCTTCCATCAGGACGACATGGCCATCTCACCTAAAAATAGATTTTTCGCTTCCCTTCAAAATCTGTTGTGTAGGCCGGGGACCTTGCGTAGGAAGGTTTTAGCGAGGCGCAGGGACTCCTTATTTTTGAGTACTAACATACTCAGATAAAGAGCCCACGTGTAAAGCCAAAAGCTAATGGGTGAGTCACCCCTATTAAATAGCGTGGTTTGTATTCCAGTTACAGAACAAACGACAAATTTGGAGATAATTTGTATTTTTCCTAACGATACAAACCTTAGCTATTTATACAAACTTGCCTGCCAGCCCTATCCCCCTTGAAGTCCTACCTCAAAGCAAAGTGAGTTTAATCACAGGTGTGCAAGGGAGAGCGGTAGTAAGCTACCCTCCCTACCCCCCGCTAACTAGAGGTGTGGGTAGTTAACCTTTGCTAAATTTTAATGGCACGTTATTTCAGGTTCACCGAAAGTAATATCCCCAATTAATAGCCGAGGTTTGTACCTTTAGGAAAAATACAAATTATGTACAAATTTGTCATTTTCGGTTTAGAATGATTCCCTGACGGTAAGTAAAACTTTACCACCCCTTTGTGCCAAGTGTCAATTTGGGGCATCAAGTCAAGGCCATCTCAAGTACAGGCCTGGTCAGTGGGGGAAGAAATCGGCACGAGTAGGTCGATTGATATGGAGACAGGACACCTGGCCATCCTCAACCCTTCTTTCTATCACACACCACTCACTATGCATACACTTTGTTTCTCGTTACAGTTTACAGCTGATAATCCTCATAGAAAAATTAAGAGATCATACACACCAAAAGGAGACGACTTTGAATAATCCGACTAAGAAAAATTAGACAGAAAAAAAGTAATAAAATTAAAATAAAACTTCCCCAGGCAGTAGCCTTATTCCTAGACCTACTGATTCCAAACTATGCTTGTATACTGAAGAAATTAGAATGATTCTAACGATTTGATTTAAAAAAAAATAAAACTTCCCCAGGCAGTAGCCTTATTCCTAGACCTACTGATTCCAAACTATGCTTGTATACTGAAGAAATTAGAATGATTCTAACGATTTGATTTAAAAAAAAAATAAAACATTAACATAAATAAACATTTCCTGCAATTTAAAATTATTAAGTATTATTTTTTGCACAATCACCCACAATCGCATGATCTTTCTGTAGCCTACATTTTCTTTACTCGAAGTATTTGACGGATTTATTTTTACTCTTTTACTATTAATGTTTACAATGCTCTTAGCTGTGAGTTACTTCCCAATTGTCTTATCGAAGAAGGATTTGTCAGATTCAATATCACTAGATTTGAAGTGTAGCTATGTCACCTGAAAAGTGTTTAAATGCAATATTAAAGTGCATAACACATTTTTATATGAGAGAGAGAGAGAGAGAGAGAGAGAGAGAGAGAGAGAGAGAGAGAGAGAGAGAGAGAGAGAGAGAGAGATATGTTATTAAGTAGCAAGGGGGGGTATTATGTAGCAAGGGAAAAAAGTGTGAATACCCAAGTAATTTTGTAAACAGTTAGGTAAACTTTGAATTAAATCCTTATACAAGAGGCTGATATTCTGTGACCAATACCACATGAACAATATAATGCAATTAAATTATTACAACAATATAGTACTTCCCCTACTATTTTAGTTAAGAACATATTCGGCTCTCCTGATAACGTGCAATCACTTGGTTTTTTCCTTCATCAGTATTTGGAAAGGAAAACATACTTTCGGTCCATTTCGGTAACACACTTTTGCAGTTTGGTACACACCACATAATAGGCTCTAGCCTGGATTCCAAAACGGTAAAATTTTCTGGAATAATAGCAGAAAAATGTAAAGAAATAGAGCGCTACCCCTTTACTTAAAGCCTATAGTAGCAGTGTGATAGCACTACTCGGGACGCGTGGAACCTTTCTTACCCCCCCACTGACCTGGCCTTCTTTTGAGACGGCCTTGATCAAGTGCAGTGGCAGGCATACGCCACACTAGTCAGAGTGCTTATTGGCATTGGCATCTTCTTCAGGTTTGACCGGTGTACTGGGAACCCTGGGTGTTTGGTCCCCTGTTGAGCCTAAAGGGGGTTTGGTAAATATATGATACAGTAGAACCTTGCAGCAACCGACATTTGTTACTAGGATTTTGGATATACCGGACTTAATTCAGATAACTAAGAGTTTCATTTAGTAGGCAAAGGTCACCCTAAGAAGTAAGTACCGTATATTTCCGCGTATAAGACGACCCTATATTCCAAAATTTAACCATTAAAAATGGGGGGTCGTCTTATACTACAGTTATAAAAATCACACCATGAATTCTATGTCTGGTTTATCAGTAGGCTAGCCTAGGTTGAGGTGCGCTAACCACTGACACACATGAAATGATTTACATTAATATATAAATGTATAATGAAAGTAATGAAACAGTTTTTACCGTATATATTATTGGCATATCTAAAAAAATAGCATGAATGATAAAATCGAGGAATAATTCCAGCTTTTAACCATACGAGCACAGCTGAGAAAATGTAAACATCGAGTATTGGTTGCGTTGTTAGCAACTTTTTCTCTCGCTAACCTTTCAGTAATTTTAATGCTAGTGTTAATTACGATAGTAATAACATATAGGGTATCATATTATTTATTTGTTTAAAAATTATTATTTATAGCTGTAAATAACAATTTTTGATTAAAAACGGTACAATCTTTATTTCTCAATAAAAATTACGGTACATTTCAGTATTGCATTTAAAACCTAAAAATTTGTAGAACTTTATTTCCAATCAATACTAAACATAAAACCTGCGAGATGTATAAATCTAACACCTCTAAAACTCCTCACAGTTATTACTGTGTTTCGAAAAGCTGTTCGAACATATCACGAGATTTATCATATACGCCATCATCGTAAGGATTTCAGTCCGGTTCCGGTGAGTCGACTTTGGCTTCGTCGTCGCATTTGTACAATAAATCGTCTTCACTACAATACATGGCATTTGAGATCCCGTATCTTTAAAATTATTTTATGACACTTTCCACCTTTACATTATCGTATGCTTTTATAACACACTCGCAAAGAACATAAAAGAAGAAGAAGACAGGGGAGGAACGGCATTTCGTACGTGAGCAGCTGATGAGGCTAGCGTAAACCAAGGCCAATATATATATATTGGCCTTGGCGTAAACAAAACAATGCAGGCTAGGTGACGACCGTGACGTGTGTTCGAGGAAAACAATAGAGGATTTGTTTTATTATTTCATTTATTTTCATTTTATAAGGATACAGTAAATATCATCATCATCTTTACATAACCTATATTTCATAAGGTATCTAGTGTTGCAAAAGCTAGCCTAGGCTATATACACAGATGGTTTTATGATTGAGCGGTCGTCTTATACTACCGATATGAGATAAATTCATAAAAATTTGCTCAAATTTTGTACCTCGTCTTATATGAAGGTCGCCTTATACGCGGAAATATACGGTAGTTTTAAGATGTATATATTTGTTCCATAACCAAAATACAAACCAATGCTATTTATAGGGGTATTAATTTTGTTGAAGCTGAAAGACGAGCCATTAGACTTTAGCGAGGGTTAACCACTCACCCTGCTAGTTAGCAGGAGGGTTGGGGGTAGAAACTACATCTCTCACTCACACCTGAGCTGTGAACCTCATTTTACTTTTGACTCGGGGAGAGAAACACCTCTCCAACTTTCTGGCCATTTGACATATTTTTTCTCAATCTTATGTTTTCTTTTATGGAAATATTCCTAATGTTTTATATATAATTTAAGCTTTTCTTTACAGTGAATGTTGCTGTTTGTGTGACAGCATAGAGCAGCAAGTTCGTAAGGGCAGGGAATCTTCGCTTACGATCTCCCCTCTTGAACGACAGACAGGGCTGGGGGCATTCCGAGTGACTCGACCGCTGTCATCATTTGGATACTCCTCTGTTAGGATGTTATCGTCACCCTCCCCCTTACGTGTTCTTAGAGAAATTCTGCTGGCGGCCTTCACAGAGCTTGACTTTTGTCTTGCCCTTTCCCACTGAAAACGCCGCTCTCTTTAGGTGGGCGGCCGGCAGATCCTCTGTAGGGGGGAACACCTTTCCCGTTTGTGGGTTAGGTTGCGCTTCTGAATGGTTTTCTTCTTTATTTAAGT
Source organism: Palaemon carinicauda (assembly GCF_036898095.1). Taxonomy (NCBI): domain Eukaryota; kingdom Metazoa; phylum Arthropoda; class Malacostraca; order Decapoda; family Palaemonidae; genus Palaemon; species Palaemon carinicauda. The sequence continues at coordinate 18,341,627 of NC_090758.1, forward strand.
TGAAATAAAAGCTTTTTGTAATTCAACTTTGTTCCGTAACTGGATTACAAACCTTCGTAATTTATTAGGGTTATTACTTTCGGCAAAGCTGAAAGGACGAGCTATTGAAATTTAGCGAAGTGAGGGGGGTTGCTAGGGAGGGTAGCTCGCTACTCCTCCCACTCGCACACCTGTGATTGAGCTCACTCTGCTTTTGACTTGGATGGAGACCGGTTGTCACCAGTCTTCCTCCTCGCCTATTTTTGGACTGCCATTAATCTTTATCTATTTTAACTTACTGTACATTTTTCTTCTATACTTATGAGCACAATCTTAGTGTTTTTATATTTATATGTTGTAAGTTTTCTTTTCAGTGTATGTGCTGTGTGTGTGTGACAGCGCATTATGGCAGGTTTTCAAGGATGGAGAACCTTCCCTTCTGACCTTTCCCCCTTGACCAACGGTCATCCTGTTGGGGAATAGCCTGTTGTGTGGCTCGGCCGTCGCCGCAAGGGAATCGTCATCGTTTGGATTCTCCTCCCCTCTAAATGGAATCTGCTGGGGGAAGGGAGTGTGGCCTTTTCAGAGCTTGACTTTGGTCTTACTCCTTCTCAAGGGCATTGCCGTTCACCTTTCAGGGATGGCCGGCAGTACTGTATACTTTGCGGGGGAAGCACCTTTTCTGTTGGAGGGTTAGGTTGCGCTTCCAAATGGTTTCTTCATTAATTAAGTAAAATTATAATTGTTTGTAATTTTACTTTTCAGCTTCTCTGTGAGGAACCCTTCCTGCCGAAGGGTTCAGTTGTTCTTCCGATTAGTGAATTTATTAGCTGAATAAATTAATTGTAATTCTTGTTTTATTACAGTTTTTCCAATGCCGTTCACCCTCTCCTGTAGATGTTGGCCGGGGAAGGGAGTGAGGAGTTCTTGTTTTGTGTCTGTTCTCTCGGTGGACACTTTTCCTGTTCGCGAACTAGTTGCACCTCCCGAGGGAGTTTTTTTGTTACCTAAATTATTTTAATTTCTTCAGTTAGCGATGTCGTTCTTCTTCATTCGACTAAGAGAGCTGACATAAAAGAGCAGTGCCATTCGTGACTAGGAAATCTGGTGTCACTGCGCCATCTCTTTCCTGTCCTGCGCTCGTGGCAGCTCGCTATCAGCACTCCTTTAAGGAACTAACTCAGGCTACGTTTCCTCATGAAGCGCTCAATGCAGATTTTCATCTTTAATAAGGCTTGTTGATGGGAAGCAAAGAGCACTGCCCAGAGGTCCTCCAAGGGTAGGACTGCTTTCCCTTCCGAGGTAAAGTTTTCCTCCCCAGGTGTTGGGTTGTCCTCCCTTCCGAGGGAGAACTTCCCTTTATGCTGAGTCCACTCTTCTGTCGGAGGCGGAGCAAAGTCCAAGGCAAGTCTCTCCTCTGAAGTGATCACGTCTCTCATTCATGAGAGGGGCCACTCATAGAAACTCCTCTTTGGAGACCTCCTGCTGATGATCAGCTTACTGATCCTCCTGCCCTTAGAGGGCATCACTGTGGACGTCGTTCCCGCTCCTCCTTAGAAGTGCGCTTTCACCTTCAGTGAAGATACGCCTCTTCGATCTTCAGTATCGTCAGTGCAGCCTTCCTCCGCAGAGGAGCCTCCTTGTCCTTCGTCTTCTGGCTCTCGACCTTTGCTTGCCCCGGACCCTCTTTTGACTACGCTGTCGGTAGTCCATGGACTTCGGCTCTGGACTCTCCGCCTGAGGATCGTGCGCGATCACCTTCAGAGGATGTTTGTCGTTCGAAAGGACACATCCCTTCGCCCGCTTATCAACGATCCCCGGTTCGTGACACACCGTCGAGGTCTCGTCTGTGAGTCTCCCCCCGGGGATGCTTGCCCTTCCAAAGGGCACATCCTGTCTCCAGATCATCGTTCGGTTGTTCACCTACCATCTGTTCCAACCTACAGCCAAGCCTTGTTATTCGTGATAGTTAGGTTAGACACAGGTGCGATAAGCAAATTTTCCCGAATAAATACAGTATTACACTAGGATGGGCCAACTCATAACCTAAAAAGTCACTGTCCCTTGCCACAAGCTGGTGCCCGAGCTGATAATTAACACAGTAAATACTGCCTGATATTGTTTTGATTTGGTTTCTACACTAGTTTATAATCATATGTATAGTGTACAGTACATTTGCACACATGCACTACGTACTGGACTAAATTTACAGTACAGTACAGTATTGTGCTAAGGTAAAGTTTACCGAGTTGTCGTCATCCCCTTACTGTTTTGTATAACAAGAGCTGTTCCCATCTAGTAATACTCTACTGTAAGCTAATACTCACTGATATTGTAGTGTATATTACCATAATATATGTACTGTACTGTAATATTACTACAGTGCAGCTTACCTTTACTTACTGTAAGTGTTTGGTGTTTTTGTTTAAGACTCGTAGCCTACGCCGCTACTCTAGAAGCATGGCACAACTTCTTACGTGTTGTCTCTTTCCCAGTATGTTATCTATACTTATATAAACAGAAATACTGCTTATTTTATAAACTAAAAACTTAAATATCTCAATAATAATGGTTTCTTTTAAATAAGTAAACAAACACTGTACATTCGATTACGTTTCAACATCTGATCTCTCTCTCTCTCTCTCTCTCTCTCTCTCTCTCTCTCTCTCTCTCTCTCTCTCTCTCTCTCATATCCTAGAGTATATCTGACTACAGTGATATTCCCAGAGAATTTACCTTTAGGTCTCTAGAATTCTAACTCCTGGCACAAATATCCTTAAAATTTCCTTCGAGGATATCGCATAATATCAGGGGACGTATATCTTGGTACGACACATAGCAATCTTCATCCCGAATAGCGTTTTCGCTTCAAGGGTGAAAGTGGCAAAAATAGAAGGGGAGCCGTTATCAAGGTACCCTTCCTCCGTTATTACTTTGAGTATCCAGATGGTGCTGTACGTCGCCGCCATGTTTATTCCTTCTAGCGTTGAGCAAGGTCCTACAGATATAGTAGTTTCGGGAGGGATCCTGCCAAACCCTTTTCTATAGAAAAGGAGGGCGAGTCCATCAGGACGACATGGCTATCTCACCCAAAAATAGATTTTTCGCTTTGCTCAAAATCAAATATTTTATTGGTAATAAATAACCAGCAAAATCAACATACATAACATAACATTAACATAATGTTGATGTATGCAATAAGAAACGTATATTACAATCAAGACCAGAAATGATTATTTCACCTGAAAGGGAAAAATAATTAGTGCCACAAAAACTGAAAATTTATTAAATTTTCTAATAAGCATTTCTGTGATAATGATTGTTTCTTCACACTGTGTAAAAACACACGGCACAAGTGTTGTCTCTATTTTTCTTCACCTTTAATAACTAGAACAGTCCATAGTGCCACCTTGGTGACACTTTTTTTCAAGTATTGCACTGAAATGTCAACACCTTCACCCATACTTAAACAGTCCCAATCAATTCACTTTTCCTCGCAGCGTTAGACGACAGGTTTCAGGACACTACCTGCCGCCACCACATAGCATTTCAACTCTTGCACTTGCTTCGCATAGTGCTTAAAGAACACTCTGGATGACTTCCATCCAGTATATGAGTGAAGGCGCTCAAAGTTCATGTATTGGAAAAAATTCAACGACGAAGCAATTTTCCTGGGATGATGATCTGCGGGTGTACTGTCGGGATCCGCTCTACGAATGAAATAGGTGATCTTCGCCCTTAGTTGTTTTAGGGATAAGTTTGACCCTGAGGGTTCTCCTTTAAAGAGCTGTCCTCCCCTGAAGTTTGAAGTTCTACGAAGATAGACCTTTGGACACAACTGTACACAGCGAGACATCTTCCTTCGGAGGGCAGATTCTCCAGGGACCCCACCTTTTGGTAGGTAGCTCGGTCCTGGCAAGAAATGTTGGGCCAGGAAAAAGAATATGGCCCTCATCTCTAGAAAGGGCCACTATTTCACTATCTCGGGCCCCTGAGGCTAGAGCAAACAAGAATACAGTGGAACCTCTACATCCGAACGTATCTACATCCGAATTTTCCAACATCCGAAGTAAAATTCGAGCAAATTTTTTACTCTACACCCGAATTTTATTTCGACACACGAAGTAAGCAATTTTCGTCGTACCGGTTGTATGGTTGTATCCGAATTTTTCTACACGCGAAGTACAATTCGAACATGTTCCTACTCTACACCTGAATGTTTTTTTCGACACCTGAAGTAAACAATACTCGTACGCGTAGTCGGTGCTCATAGTGCCTGAAGTGTTTTTTATTTCTGCCGATAGAAGGCAGCACATCGACCTCGGAGGGACTCTCAATTAGTGCGGCTTGGGTCAGTCCTCTGCTCTCGTCGGCTTCTTGCGGTTGTGCTCTGTGCGTTCTGCTATTAACTCTGTTTTAAAAGTGATTTTTTATGTGCATCCTTTAACGGTAATTTACGTAAAGTATGGGTCCTAAAAGGCTTAGTTTTGCCAGTGGTAGTGGTAGTGGTGAGAAAAGGAAGAAGGAAATGCTTTCTTTAGAAGTAAAGCAGGAAATTATTGAAAAACATGAGCGTGGCGTCCGCGTGAGTGAAATTGCTAAACAGTATGGCCGTAATATGTCGATGATCTCGACAATCCTTAAACAGAAGGAAGCTATTAAAGCAGTGAAACCTTCTAAGGGGATCACCATAATTTCAAAACGCCATACTCCTTTCATAGAAGAGATGGAACGACTTCTACTAGTGTGGATTAAGGACAGAGAGATCATTGGCGACACCATCACCGAGACCATCATCTGCGAGAAGGCGCACGCCATCTTTACGGACTTGAAGGAGGAGAGCTCTGGGGGTGATGCTGGGGAGAGTTCAACCGAGCCTTCCTCAGATGATTTCAAGGCATCTCGTGGCTGGTTTGAGAAATTTAAGAAACGGTCCGGGATTCATTCAGTTGTTCGCCACGGAGAGGCTGCTAGTGCGGACACAAAGGCTGCAGCTGACTTTGTCAAGAACTTCGAAAAGATCGTGCAGGAAGAAGGCTACGTAGAGCAGCAGGTGTTTAATTGCGATTGAAACCGGGCTGTTTTGGAAGAAGATGCCGAGTCGAACCTACATCACCGCTGAAGAGAAGAAATTGGCTGGGCATAAGCCAATGAAGGATCGGTTGACTCTTGCCCTATGTGCCAACGCTAGCGGGGACTTTAAAGTCAAGCCCTTACTGGTTTACCATTCAGAGAACCCTAGGGCCTTTAAGGCACACAACGTCGATAAGGATCAGCTTCATGTTTTCTGGTGATCCAACTCGAAGGCCTGGGTCACTAGGCAATTCTTTGTGCAATGGGTTAACCAAGTTTTCGGCCCTTCTGTGAAGAAGTATCTTCATGAACAGAAATTGCCTTTAAAGTGCCTGCTATGCCTTGACAATGCACCCGCTCACCCCCCCGGACTTGAAGATGATATCTTCGATGAATTTAAGTTCATAAAGGTGCTGTATCTTCCACCGAATACCACCTCTATCCTCCAGCCCATGGACCTGCAAGTCATCTCTAATTTTAAGAAGCTGTACACCAAGCACTTATTTAAGCAGTGCTTTAATGTCATGCAAAGCACCAACTTAACTTTGCGTGAATTTTGGAGGGGCCACTTCAACATCGTGCACTGCTTGAAGATCATAGATCAGGCTTGGGTGGGATTAACTCGACGGACCCTCAATTCTGCCTGGAAGAAGCTGTGGCCTGATGCAGTTTCTTCCCGAGATTTCGAAGGTTTTGACCGTGAACCTGATCCCGTGGTGGGTGCAGCGGAAGCCGTAGAGGAAATCGTCTCCCTTGGCAAGTCCATGGGTCTGGAGGTCGACGCAGATGACGTTACGGAACTCGTCGCCGAACATCACGACGAACTTACCACGGATGAGCTCAAGGAACTCCATGCTATGTCGGAGCACGTGAGTGATGACGAGGAAGGGAGCGAGGAGGTAGAACATGTGTTAGGTTCGGCGCATATAAAAGAGGTGTTAGGAAAATATCAAGACGTGGTCGACTTCATCGACAAATACCATCCAAAGAAATTGCAGGTTTGTCGTGTAGTTTCGCAGTTCGATGATGTTTGCCTAACTCACTTTCAAAACATTCTGAAAAGCCCTACCAAGCAATTATCTATCGATAATTTCTTTAAAAAAACTGCGAAGCGAACTCGTGATGAAGAGGATGTAAGTGATTCGAAGAAAACGTCAAAGAGTGAAGCGGAAGAAAGTGAAACAAAGAAAACGGAAAAGAGTGAAGCGAAAGAAATTCAGTCAATTTTAAGTGTAAAGAGTGAAAGTGATTAAAATTACATAATCATCAAAAAGAAAAAAAAATGTAAAAAAAAAATATAAAATATAGAAATAAAAAAAAAAAAAAGCTAAGTTATGTTAAAGTTCACTTAGTGTAAGTTAGAATAGGTTACGGTAGTGTACTTTTATCGTAGTTAACCTCTCTACCTCCTCGCCGCCCGTCCGTCTCCTCTCTGCGTAGCAAGACTAACAACACCTGCGCTGGAGTTTCTAAGGTAAAGTGATGCTAAAAACCCGTTTCTTATTTATCATTTTTTGCTAATTCTTCTTATTTACATGTCTATTATCTAATTTAGTGTGCATTATTCTCATGGGAAAATTATGTGTAGTAGTTTATCAAGAAGTTATCATAGGTTTTTGGGCTCAACCACGGATTAATCCTATTTCAATGTATTCTTATGGGAAAATTCGTTTCGACATCCGAACATTTTCTACATCCGAAGTTGGTTCTGGAACTGATTAAATTCCTATGTAGAGGTTCCACTGTATAACTTTCTGGGTTAAGTCTTTCAGAGAGCAATCCTCATTGTTCACTGTTGAAGCTAAGTGTAGGACCTTATCCAAGGACCATGAAATGGGCTTCGGAGCTGCTGCGGGCGTAAGTCTAGCACAAGCCTTAGGGATCTTATTTAAAGATTTCATTGGATAAGTCTACTTGGAAGGCATATAGCAGAGGTCTAGTCAAGGCTGATTTACACGTTGTTATCGTATTGGCTGCTAAACCTTGTTCATGAAGGTGAATAAGGAAGGATAGACAGAAATCTCTTGAGATTTCTTTTGGTCCTTTTACCTTGACGAAAGCAACCCACTTCTTCCAAGATGACTCATATTGTCTTTTAGAAGACTTAGACATATATTCTTCCAAGAAGTCTATACTGTCTCTCGAGATCCCAAACCTTTTCTTAACTGCTAAGGAGAGAAAATCATGAGATGAAGGTTTTGGGTTTTTTGTGATGAAGCGAAGACAGTCGACTTCTGTACTTGTTGAGTCAGTACTGGGTCCGGCAGAGGGACCAGCCTCAGCTTCAGTTCCAATACTAGAGGGAACCAATTGCTCCTCGGCCACTTGGGAGCCACTAGAGCTGCCGTTCCCTGAAAGGATCTCGGCTTGTTGAGGACCTTCAATAGGAGGTTGGTTGGAGGGAACAGGTAAATCCAGTTCCATCTGTTCCAGTCGAGGGACATGGCGTCCACCGCCTCCGCTAGAGGGACCTTGTATGGGGCCACATAACAAGGTAGTTTCTTGTTGTCGCTCGTCGCGAAGAGGTCGATCTGCAGTTCTGGGACTTGACATAAGATGAAGGAGAATGATCCTGCATCTAGGGACCATTCTGGCTCTATTGGCGAGAGCCTGGATAGAGCGTCCACTGTCACAGTGCGAAACCCTTGAAGGTGAACTGCTGATAAGGGCCATCTCTTCTTTTCCGCTAAGCGGAAGATGGCCAACATTACTTAGTTGATTTGGGGGTGATCTTGAACCCTGACGATTCAAACATCTTACTATTACCTCGCTGTCCAGAATCAGTCTTATGTGGACTGAATGGCGAGGAGACAGTTTCCTCAGCGTGAGAAAGACTGCCATGGCTTCCAAAATGTTGATGTTTAAGGTCTTTAATAGAGAGGACCAAGTCCCTTGGACTTTCCGTTGGTGAGAGTAACCTCCCCATCCTTCCTTTGATGCATCTGTATGGATGATGACTGAGGGTAGAGGTGGTTGTAAGGACACGGACCTCTTCAGGCTCTTGGCCTTCAACCATGGCTTGAGAAGTGATCGTTGTTGAGTCGGTATCGGTCTTCTTAGATCTCTTCGAGCATTTGATATGCATCTTCTCCAGACTCCTGAAGCATCTTTTAGCTGTGCTCTTAGCACTGGGTCTGGGTCTGTTACTGATGCAAACTGAAGAGAACCCAGTACTCTCTCCTGTTGGCGTCTTGATATCCTGTCGGATTTCAGTAGTCTCTTGACAGATCGCGCTATCTCTCTCCTCTTCCCTGGGGGAATGGAGAGACGGTGTGACTTCTAAGTTCCAATGTACTGTATTCCTTCCCATTGAAACTCCTGAGCTGGAGATAATCGAGACTTCTTGACGTTGATTTTGAATCCCAGATGTTCCAGGAACTGAATCACTTTCTTGGATGCTTGCATGCACTCCATCTCGGATGCTGCCCACACCAGCCAGTCATCCAGGTAGGCCACCACCTGGACACCTTTTAGGCGTAGTTGTTGAACGACTGCATCTGCAAGCTTTGTAAAGATCCTTGGGGCTATATTTAGTCCGAAGGGCATGGCTCTGAAGACGTATTTCTTCTTCTGTAGCCTGAATCCTAGGTAGGAGGAGAGTGGGTGGTTGATTGGAATATACCAATAGGCATCTGCCATGTCTATCGAGACTGTGTACGCCCGTTTTGGCAGCAGAGTCCTTATGTGTTGAAGGGTTAACATCCTGAACTTGTTGAGTGGCGACAAGTCCAGAATGATTCTTAGCTTGTCTGAGTCCTTCCTGGGAACACAAAACAGCCTTCCTTGGAATTTGATGGACTTTGCCCTCCTTATCACCCGTTTGCTCAAGAGTTCTCGGGCGTATTCTTCTAGGACGAAGGTGGAGTGTTGGAAGAATTGAGGAAATGATGGTGGAGCTGTCCTCCAGCTCCAACCTAGTCCATTCTTGATTAGGCTGTGGGCCCAGGGATCAAAGGTCCAGCGATCCTGAAATCTTTGGAGTCTTCCTCCTACCGGAAGCATTTCATTGCTTCAACTGTCTGGAGGACTTGCCTCCTTGACTGCGTCCTCCCCTACCCCCTCTTCCTCTTGGAGGGTGTCTAGAGGAGCCCCTATTCGACCCTCTACCTTTAGGGTGAAAGGTAGTGGTCTGCCTCTCATAAGCAGGAGTAAAAGCTGGTGACTGGGCAACCAGCTGCTGAGGCACCATCTGGTAGGTAGGGTGGGGTTGTGCCACCATCTGGGGCACCGCGATCTGGGGAAGACTTCCTCTTCGCCGACTTGCCCCACTTTTGGAGAAGATTCCTGTTCTTTGTGGCGGCCTTGTCAACTACTTCTTTGACCACTTCGCTCGGGAAGAGGTCTTTTCCCCAGATATTGCAAGCTATCAGCTTCCTGGGTTCGTGTTTCACTGCAGCCGAAGCAAACATGAACTCCCTACATGCAGGTTTGGCCTAACGAAGCCATATAGGTCTTTGACCAGCGTTGCCAAATGTGATTTGGCCACGACCATGAACATGTCTGGGGATCTGTTGTCGCTTGTCATTGCCTCCAAGGTAATCTGGATGGACAGGGATGCGGCAAGTCTCTCCTTTGTCTCTTGCTCTCTACGCAAGAGAAAGTCAGACAGCTTGGGGAGGTTTTCGCTGAACTGACGTCCAGCAATATCTGCCTCTAACTTCCCAACTGAGAAGGTAAGGTATATTTCCTTCCAGTCTTTGTCATCCGTAGGCAGAGCTAGGGATAACGGTCTACACTCCTCGAGTGTAGGGCAAGGTTTCCCCGCTTCCACTGCCTTCATGACTCCCTTAAACCCTTTGTCCGCTAAGGGAAAGGCTAGTTTAGCTGGAGCAAGAAAAGAAGGGTGTTTCTTGCTAAGGGCTGGCACTTTTGAATTAGTGAAGCCCCTGTCTTTCAGACTACTTGCCAGCAAAGCTTGACCTTTACCATGGTCAAGAACTATGACCTCTTTTGGTTCTCTCTCCTCCTTGGACACATATTCCGCCTTCAAGAGGACAAAGCAGTCTGGGTAAGTCTCAAAGCTGGGCCAAAAGGCAACAGCCTCTATGAAGACAGCCACCAGCTTTTCTGAAATGAAGATCTTCCCATTCGTAATTGGCATGTACTCTGCATGCCTCCAAGGGTTCACCTTGGGGCAAGAAGGGAGATCCTTCACGTTGAATCTCTTCTGAGACCCACGGGACGATGCGAGATGGTCCATCCTTCTCCTCAGTTCAGCATCCCATTCTTCGTTCTGCTTACGAAGACTCTCCATCATCGTCATGAGACTAGCCAAAGCTTTACCCATGTCGTCCGATGGAGGAGCAGAAGACGTAGAGGGTACTGGTTCTGGGGCCGGAACCGATGAAACGGACTCCGATTCGACTTCATCCTCTTCAGTCTCGGGAGCCAGGGTAGACTCCTCTTCTAGACCCTCCGCAAGAAGGTCTTTCTTGGTGTCCTCAGACACCACCTACATCCTCTCATCTAGGTGGATGTCCTTCATCGTGTCCGAGACATCCGTATCTATGGAAATCTGGACGCAAGGGATCTCAGGTCGAGGCTGTGGTATAACGACATCCACAGTTTCCTTAGGGAACAGATAGGCACGTATCCGTTCATTCGGAAGGTAAGGCCCCGTGGCATTTTTCCAAAAGCCACGAACCCATCCGCGCATCTTACTCCGTGCTGCATCCCTTGACTCCGTTGTCTTGGGGTCATCAAAAGCCTCAGTAACCAAGGCTTTGCACACATTGCAGTCCTTGGGGTCCCAGTACTTTAGAGGTCCCTTGGAGATGAAGCAGAGAGTGTGCGCCCTGCACTCTACATGGCCGCAGAAGTCCTTGCTCCTCACGTTGCAAAAGGATCTCAGGCACTTAGGGTGGTCCTCCTGTATAGAGAGGAAAACTAAATGAGTATGCGGTAGTTCATCTCACCTGATAAACTATATAAATATTATTATTAATATTTTTGCATATTTATTGCATATAGCATAGGATAGACAAGCTAGAAAAGAACTAGGAAAGACACATACATGTGTTTCCTGTCCAGCCAATTGGTGTGACCTCCCCCAAAATTAAAACCTAGAGTTTTCCTATTCAGGAAACCCAATGGAAGAATTCTAATCTGTAAGGATAGATAAGTGTAACTTAACACTGACTTTCCAAAGGTTTTAATAATGAGGGTAAATTATAACTGATCATCTATCAGTATGTGAAAAGAAATCTTTTCTTCCCATATATAATAGGTCACAACAATAGACTGTGCATGGATACACAGGGTATGTTGGAAAAATAACTACTGTATAATTTATACTATAGTTTTCTGTCTGCAGTATGATCTATACTGCAAAAATACTTGCTACTGTTTAGTCATATACTGTAGTTTTAGTAGTTTTAGCCGGCATGTTGCTGGCAAGGCTAGCACCAGGCGGCACAGTCCAGCCGGCTGGGGTAGAGGCCGGCAGCATCAACCCAGCCGGCACTTGCTGGCCAAGTTAATCCTGCCAGCGCCTTGCCGGCTGGGATAATGGCCGGCAGCATCAACCCGGCCTGCTCCTGCCGGTAGTATCAACCCGGCCGGCAACTGCCGGCTAGGTTAGTACCCGGCGGCACTAGCCAATAGAGAGAGAGAAAGCAAGGAGTGAAGGGTACCTTATTGAATGTGTATTAACAGTAAATAAGGGTGTAAGTACTCAGTCTTACTGCCTTTCTCCAGAATGAGGGTTCAAATGGAAGGGGAGAATGTATAATTCAGACTTCCACCCAAACAAACCATTGCCGGTCTCTGCCGGCCACTGGTATGTGAATGGCAGTTCAAGGGAGGACTGAAGAACACTCTACGGTAAATGGGTCTCCTGCTGGCAACCGGCCCAGTCGGCACAGACTTTCCCGGAGCCTTGCATCCATAAGGGAAAGCTGAGCGACTAAGCCACTGCATGTAGGAGCCCCAGCCGGCCCCACAACCCTCCGGCAAGCGGTGAGATTGTAGAACGAGGGTTGTGATGGCTAGGCCATCACTAAAGAACAAAGGGGGGAGGGAAAAGGGTCCTGTATGAGGTATGGAAAGAGCCAGCAGGGTTGCCAGTCCTTCCACACCCTTAAGAAACTCTGTTTCAGTATCGGCGCCATCCTAGGCGGCAGGAGAATATCTATTCTCCAGCCTAGGGTCTGCCAATACAGTTAAGGGGACGGCAGCAAACTTGCCGCCTCCTCTCAACAAGAGAGAAACAGAGTTCCAGTGCCGGCGCCATCCTAGGCGGCAGAAGAATATCTATTCTTCAGCCTAGGGTCTGCAAGCACAGGACTAGTCTACTAGACCGCAGGGAGAAGGTGGCGGCATCATACAACCACATCAGGTGCGGCCTAGGGAGGTCTAGCCTCCTATGCCGGCAGCCTAGTCCGGCAGGGGAATGACTATTCACCCTGCCGGCCGGCTGCTGACAAAAGACTACATACTCTGAGGTTCTGACCGAAACCCAAAACCTGCATCTGCGGCTAAGGGAAGAGACAGAAAACCCTAGCCTAGTCATGCCTGAGTGTCTACTCAAGGCAAGACCAACTAGGGTTGTAACCTAAGGCCACACTCAGAGGGAAGGAGGGATTACCCTCAAATCTCCACTGAAGACGAGTATCAGTTTATATAATAATTCTAGGATATATCTATCTCCGCCTGAATTGATAGAACGATACACGAGGGTAACCGGGGAACATATATGAAAGTATACTAAAGCCACTAGGCTACTAGCCTAGTGGCGGGTGAGAATCGACTACCTTTATTGCTGAAACTCTCTCGTATTCGATCTCAGAAGAGGAATATTTATATGTAATGAATGTATCTTACACGTATAAATTGCCTTAATAGCTTCATTTAATTGTAATAACACTATGAATGTCTATTATATATCATGCATGAAAGTAAACTAAAACGCACTGGCTAGGAAGCCTAGCGCAAGCAAGGTTCGGTTACCTAAATCGCCGAAACTAACAAGAATATAATCGGCATAATATAATTAACTCCTAGCAATGAAGACTGAATAGCTACAGGATATTCATGCTATTAATACCGGGAAAGTTTTTAGGCTAACTAAATAACTCATGCGTAACGAACGACAGCGCCCATAACGCCTCTGGTTCAGGCAAAAGCTCTCACTTAATTTAACCTAATTTCACTGTGAGGTAAGAGCTAAAATTTATACAGTGTAAAGATCAAATACTCAACTTTCCAATGGCAGAAGAAGCTGGAGATTGCATGGTAAATCCAAATAAAAGAGCGTAAACACGAGAGCAACAGGGTAAATCACTGAGCTGTAGCACTACACTTATAGGAATAAACATGGCGGCGACGTACAGCGCCATCTGGATACTCAAAGTAGTAACGGAGGAAGGGTGCTTTGATAACGGCTCCCCTTCTATTTTTGCCACTTTCCCCCTCGAAGCGAAAACGCTATTCGTGGTGAAGATTGCTGTGTGTCGTATCAAGATATACGTCCCCTGATATTATGAGATATCCTTGAGAAAAATTTTAAGGATATTCACGTCAGGAGTTAGAATTCTAGAGACCTAAAGGTAAATTCTCTTGGAATATCACTGAAGTCAAATAATACCCTAGGAAGCTACTTATAGGAACCTTCCATCAGGACGACATGGCCTGAGCCCAAAAATTATTTTGTACTTTTGTTTTGAATTTCGGGTGTATTTTATCAATATAAGTTTTTTGGGTGCTGTGATCAGATCAGCTGTTATGATTACGGCACCCAAAATACTTAGACTGATGAAATACACCTGAAATTTAAAACAAAAGCACATAAAAGTTTTATTAAAGCACAATTAACTATTTAAAAAATTGTAATTTTCTAAAATGCAATGAAATGCAATAGTTATTCCGAAACAAAATTGAATACCCTGTATTTAGAGAGAGAGAGAGAGAGAGAGAGAGAGAGAGAGAGAGAGAGAGAGAGAGAGAGAGAGAGAGAGAGAGAGAGTGTGTGTGTGTGTGTGTGTGTGTGTATTAATTCTTTTTTATTCATTGTCAGGATGCCAGAAAACATCAAATCATTCGTATATATCTCTCTCTCTCTCTCTCTCTCTCTCTCTCTCTCTCTCTCTCTCTCTCTCTCTCTCTCTCTCTGTATAATAAATGAAATCTTTTTTTCTTCAAGTCTCTATTGTGGCTTTAAAATCAAGCACCACAGAGCTAACAACTATAAAATATCGTGCATCGGCAACATGAGTGAAACTCCGGTTAACGTCATGTGATTCAACTCACAGTATTGTTATTATTATTATTATTATTACTTGCTAAGCTACAACCCTAATTGGAAAAGCAGGATGCTATAAGCTTGAAGACTCCAACAGGGAAAATAGCCCAGTAAGAGAGGAAACTGGAAAAATAAAATAATTTAAGTATATATAGTAACATTAAAATAAATTTGTTCCCTAACTGGAATACAAAACCATGCTATTTATAGGGGTATACTTTTGGCGAAAGCTGAAAGGACGAGCCATTAAGATTTAGCGAGGGTTAACTACCCATCCCACTAGTTAGCGGTGGTAGGGGGGTAACTCGCTACCCCTCCCACTCACACACCTGTGATTGCGCTCACTTCACTTTTGGCTAAGATGAAGTGCGGTTGTCACCGACCTTCATCCTCTCCAATTTTGGACTGCCATTAATCTGTTTTTGCTTTTTATTTTCAGTGTATGAGTGTTTGTGCTGTGTTTATCGACTGCCATGCAGACTTGTACGGGTACTGTTGGCCACACATGCTGGAAATTCCTGTCTGCTGTGGAAACAGTTCCTCACAGTTTTTACCCCCTCTGCAGAGGACAGCGCTGTGATATTGATAACTAAGTGTGTTGAATGTCGGGAGTGATCTTCCCAGTAAGAGAGGTATGGGCGTAGGCGGAAGAAGTCTAAGCGGAACTCTTCTCCTTCGAAAGTTGCTTCGAGGCAGAAGAAACCCAAGGCTTCTTCCTCTATCTCTTGGCTCTCCTCCGAAGCTCCTACTCGGACGGCTTCCTCCGGGGAACCGACGAGTAGTAGCGGATGCCATTTAACTCCCAGCCAACCTTGGTCCTTAAGAGACGGTGCAACCTTCCCTTTTGGGGTTGTCCCGGCTCTCCCCCCAAATGAGGGTGTGTGTCTACTCTTTTACAGCTGTGGCCATTGTTGGGGTTGCCTGGTGATCCTTCAAAGGAGGCATTACTGCAGTTTTTGCATCGGGGTGCTGAGGTATCGTCATAAGTCGACCCTTTGTCAGTTGTCGACGTTGGGGTGTTGGAGAGCTAGTCAGCTGTTCCGCCTGCTGTTCCTGCGGCCGCGTCCGTTTCACCATGTTCCGCCGCTGAGCTTTTCTCTCTTTCCCCTGATGAACATCTTTCAGGGGGAGAGCAAAATCCAAGGCATGTCTCCCCGACAAGTGTTTCCCTTCATAGTAAAGGTTCTCACATAGAGACTCCTCTTCGGAGGCCTGCTGATTCCACACTCCTTCATCGTCGCATCAGTGGCAGGTGACCTCGCCGTGTCTGCCCTCCTTTCCTCCTGCAGGGTAGTCCTGGTCTTTCGGCCAAGAGGCGTCTCTTCGCTTCCACTCCTCCTCAGTCGTCTTCTGCGTAATAGATTGCTCGACCTTCGCCTCCGTCTCCGACCTCCTCTCGTGTCGCCAGGCTCTTGCCCAACATTTTCCTACTCGACGATCTCTATTGTACAGCAGAGCGTGAAGCGCCTACGTGTTGACCTCGTAAATCGCCTGATGCTCATCATACTCGTGTTCCGTCTGATCATCGTTAATGAGCTATTTCTCGTGTACCACCGGTACGGTCCACTCGTGAATCGTCTTCTCCGACACTTTCAATGCGTGAATCGCCCAACCATCATCATCAAGCAATGTCTACACCAAAGCGTCTAGCTTGTCAGTCGCCGAACCAACGTCAGCGTGTGACTTCTATGGTGGAACATGTTCGCTCACCTGTTCAACCTTCTTAGCCAGTGACGCGTGAGTCGCCTTCTAAAAGATCATCATCAAACCATCCTGCCTCTCGCACAGCGGTATCGATTGACCCCACGTTAACGCGGTATCGCTCTGCAATGCGGGAACACCCTCCCTCCTTTCAACCTTATAACCATCGATCGTTGTGTCTCGAGCAGGAGTTGTCTCGTCATTCTCCAACGCATCAGCGGCCACTTCATCCTCTGGCAAGAGAGGATCGCCAACTACAACCACCGAAAGCGATGGTTGTGGCTTCCAAGAAAGATAGAATTACTTAAGATCGTTCTTCGTCGTAGTGGTTTGCGGACTGTGGCCAGAGGTAGCACCCAAACTGCCTAGTGTCCGAATGCCAACCACACTCCAACGTTCACTACACGAAAAGGTAAAACAGTGGAATACCCAAAAATATAGGTAACAGGTCAAGAGAACGGAGCACTGGGCACCACCCCCTGAGTTTATACTGGGCAAGGGGACCCAGCTAGAACTGTAGTTGCATAATAATATTCAGAGGTAAGCCAATGTCAGGTTATGTAAATACTCAACATTAGTAGAGGAAACTAAAAAAAAAAAAGTGGAAAGAACAAGGATACCAAAGCTAAAAAGATTAAATTAGTGGCTGAGAAAGGGACACATGATATACTTGGAAAAAAAAAAAGTTTACAAAAATATAAGAAATATTTATTTTGAGAAAAAAATAGTGAGACGGTTCGGGTCTCTAACAACCATAAGCAGAAACCTAGATATATCTAGGCAGAATCTCTTAGGATTCAATCTAGAAAATACACAGTAAATCCTAAAGTATAGATAGTATACATGTCTGGGCTAAATTCTAATGTAATGGGAATGATTACTTGCATCAAGATCAAAGGGAATATAAAACAAGGTTACATATTGGATCTGACTCCACATCCTCACCTCTACATCAGAAAGAAAAAAAAAAGGCTTGGTGATTCACAATATATCAGGGTTATTCTACACCCATGTAAATAGATAGGAGTCGAGACCACTTATAATAGTTTTTTTTTTTTAGGTCCCTCCTCTTGATTGCAAAGTCGCACACAAAAAATAAGATTCAGTATAAGTCATTTCTTTAACATAAAGGATGCTATTCGCAATTTATGCTACAAACTAGGCCAACTTGATGAGTACCAGTTCAATAAACGGATTTTGAGCGAAGCGAAAAATCTATTTTTGGGTGAGATAGCCATGTCGTCCTGATGGAAGTTCCTTCATTAGTAGCTTCCTAGGTTATATGTGACTACAGTGATATATCCCAGAGAATTTATCGAAGGTATCCAGAATTCTAACTCCTGGAGCGAATATCCCTTAAAATTTTAAAAAGGGGATATCGCGTAAGGACGTATTGGCACGCCTCCTAGCAATCTGCACCCCAGATAGTGTTTTACGCTTCGAGGAGGTGTGGCAAAAATAAAAAGGGGGACCCTCCCAAAGGCCATCCCCATTCCCGTACTACTATTGAGAGTACAACAGCGCCATTCCCACGATAGTGGCCATTCCTTGTAGCATTGAGCATAGGCTGTTACAGATACAGTACTACGGGAGGGATACTGAAGATCTCTTCTTCAGAAGAGATGGGTGGGTCCATCAGGACGACATGGCTATCTCACCTAAAAATAGATTTTTTGCTTCGCTCAAAATCCGTTTTTTGGGCTCAAGCCATGTCGTGCTGATGGAAGCATACCAGAGCATTAATGTATCTGTGGATTTTCATCAGTGCCTTAACCTTATATCAACCTTTTCTATGGTCATGGGGACCATATGAGACCAGTGACGTTACCGTTATTTGTCATCATCACTAATCATAAACAATGTTAGTGCTTCCTGCCTCCTACAGGGAAGAGTCATCTAGACAGTAGAAAAGGGATTTCAAGGTTAACATAAATAGTATGACCAAACTTAAGTACACACTGAATATACAAATAGTCTCAAGTTATACATTTGGAAAATTAACATCAGTGTCTCTTATGTCTATCATTTGATGCATACAAATATATGAAGGATGCATACTAAGTAAGTTAAAAACTCTGGCATGTATATATACAATTGTCTGGCGAAGGTGGACACACTACATTCTAATAGACATTTATTCCTAATAAATGACTACAAGAGATGGTTAGCAAAACGAATGTAGTATGACAATGGGATTATACCTGAAACGAGTACAGAGACCGTATTTCTTTCTTGAAGGAAGAAATAATGAATGCCACTCTTAGATTGAAGAGAAATTATAAAAGAATCGCTCTTCATAATTCCTGTACTGGTTACCTATATCTGCACTGTGTACCTCGTACACCGGCACTAGTGCTATCTGTATAATTCCACACCTGGGATTTTGAACAGAGCTAGTGTTACCATGGTAACACTTAATCAAAAGAAGACATACCTAAGAAGAATGACCTCTTCTCCCCTTAATTGACAGTCCCAGTCAATTACTGTTCATCGTAGAATAGACGACAGGGTAAATATTCTACCTGACGTCACCACAAGCTGCTTCAGATCATGGACTTACATAGCGTAGTGTTTGTAGAGCACTCTGGATGATTCTCATCCAGAACATGTGCGAGGACATGTGAGGTCCCAAACCATTAATTGTTTATCACAGTAATTAGGGGGCAGGCTTTAATACACTGCCTGCCGCCACTACGAAGTGTTTTAGTTCATGCACTTGTTTTGCATAGTGTTTGTAAAACACTCTGGATGATTTCTATACAGTGTAT
The DNA here is from genome assembly GCF_036898095.1 of Palaemon carinicauda. Lineage (NCBI taxonomy): Eukaryota > Metazoa > Arthropoda > Malacostraca > Decapoda > Palaemonidae > Palaemon > Palaemon carinicauda. Next base: position 18,360,386 of record NC_090758.1, read on the forward strand.
GAACGAAGACGCTCAAAGTCCATAAACTGAAAGAAGTTCAGTGATGAAGCAATCCTCCTTGGATCATGACCTGCGGGAGTACTGTCCAGATCCGCTCTACGAATAAAGTAGGTGAGCTTCACCCTCAGCTGATCCCGAAGTTTCTCCTTTAAAGAGCTGTCCTCCCCTGAAGTCTGAAGTTCTACGAAGATAGACCTTTAGAGACACTACAGGACATAGAGAGACATCTTCCTTCAGAGGAGTGAGTAGCTCGTTTTTTGCGAGAAAGGATGGATCAGGAAAGATTCAGTTCTCCTAATTCCATGAACTGAATGTGACCCTCATCTCTGGATAGGGCCACTATTTCACTAACTCTAGCCCCAGAGGCTATAGCAAATAGGAAAATAACCTTTTGGGTTAGGTCCTTAAGAGAACAATCTTCATTGTTCACAGATGAGGCATAATGTAAGACCTTTTCCAAAGACCAAGAGATGGGCTTTGGTGGTACTGCGGGCCTAAGCCTAGCACATGCCTTCAGAATCTTATTAAAGATTTCATTCGCCAGATCCACTTGGAAGGCATATAGGAGAGGCCTAGTCAAAGCTGACTTGCACGTATTTATCGTATTGGCCGCCAGACCTTGGCTATGAAGGTGGACAAAGAAGGACAGACAGAAGTTCATAGAAATTTCTTTCGGTCCTTTTGTTTTGACAAACGCAACCCACTTCCAGGAAGACTCATATTGTCTTATAGTAGACTTAGCCTTGTATTCTTCTAAGAATTCTATATTGCCTTTTGAGATCCCAAACCTTTTTCTAACTGCTAGAGCAAGAAATTCATGAAATGAAGGGTTTGGGTTCTCTGTGATAAACCGAAGGCAGTTGATTTCTGAACCTTCGGAAATATACCTAGGATTGGAGCTAGGACCGGCCTCATCTAGTCTATCAGCCCCATTAGAGGATCTTCGTATAGGGCTATTTAGCGAGGTAGTTTCTTGAAGACACTCGTGATGAAGAGGTCGAGCTGCAGTTCCGGGACTTGTTCCCATCTGGGAGGGAATATGTCTGCGTCCATGGACCATTCCAACTCTATCGCCTTGGATCGTGATAGAGTATCCACCGTCACATCGTGGATCAGTTGTAATTGAACTGCTGTTAGGTGCCATCCCTTTAGGAAAGGGATGGGTAACTTCACAAGACTGTACAAGACGTTCGAATGTGACGTCTTATTATCGCTTCGGTGTCCCAGATCAGTCGTAGGGAGCCTGATCTGTGTGGAGGGGGCTTCCATACCCATGAAAGGACCAGCAGAGTCTTGGGACTTTTGTGCTCTAATTTTTGTTAGAGAAGCGATTAAAGAGGGACCGATCTCAGTCTTTTTTTTATCTCTTCAAGAGTTTGATGCGTGTTTTCTCCAAGCTCTTAACGCATCTTTCCGGTGTGCCCTTAGCACCAGGTCTGTCACTATTGCGAACTGGGGAAAGTTTACTACTTTTCCCTGTTGGCATTTTGGAAATCTGACTGATTACCCGAGTCTCTTGACAGACCTCGCGAGCTCCTTTTATATTTCCAAAGGAAAGGAGAGTTGATGTGACTGAGGGCTTCGATGGTTTTTTAACCATCGAAACTCCAGAGCTGGAGAAAGTCGAGACTTCTAGAAGCTTATCTTGCATCCGTGATGTCCCGGGAACCGGGTCATCTCTTTGAATGCACATTGGCCCGACACTTCGGGTGCTGCCCACTCCAGCCTCTCGATCAGGTATATTAATACCTGAACTATTTCTAGGCTTGACTTTGACGTGACTAAGTTCGTCAATCCTTTAAGGATACTTAGGACTGTGAGTCCGACACGTATCTTTCTTAGGATGAATGTTACTCTCTGTAACATGAATTCTAGATAGGAGGAAAGGGGGTGGTTGACTGGAAGGTTCCGAAGGACACCTTTCAGGTCTGACAAGACTACGAACACCCCTAATTGGAACAAAGTCCATATGCTCAGAAGGATTAACATTCAGAACTTGCGGTTTTTTATGAACTTGTTGAGTGGCGACAAGTTCAGAATGACTCATTGATATCTTGAGTCCTTCTCGTGAACACAAAACAGCCTTCCCTGGAACTCGATGAGCTATAGTTTTCTTACCACCTGTATGCTCTATGGCTCTCAGGTATACTTCTCCAGGAGGGTTTTGAACTGTAGGAGAAGGTATGGAAATGATGTTAGGGACATTTCTGTTTCCCATCAATGGATCATCTTGAATAGGCTTTGGACCGAAGGATCGAAGGTCCTGCGATCCTGAGGGAAAGTTCCTCCTTGCCGAAGCGTCTTTATGCTTCGAGTAGTCAGTAGGCTTAGACTTTTGACCATCTGCCTGTAGCACCGTGGTCACTGGAATAGTGGGATGTTGTTGAGCAGCTCGCATATTTCCAGCATTTTCGATCTCCCTTTTAGGTTGGGGACCCACAACCACAGAAGATTTTCTCTTTGAAGGAATGCCCCATTTTTGGAGAAGACTTATGTTCTCCATGGTGGCGTTCTTAATTACTTCCTTAATGACCTCGTGTGGGAAGAGGTCTTTACCCCAGATGTTGGAAGATATTAGCTTCTTTGTTTCGTGTTTCACTGTTGCAGCAGCAAACACAAACTCTCTACATGCTCTCCTAGCCTTCACAAAGGCGTAAAGGTCTTTTAGCAAGGTAGCCATATGCATTTTGGCTATGACCATGAACATGTCTGGGGTGTTTTCGTAGGTTGAACACAACTCTTATGTAGTTTTGTAGAGAAAGGGATGTCGCAAGTCTCTCCTTTGACTCGTGTTCATTAAACAAGAGCAAATCGGACTATTTAGGGAGACATACATTGAATTGTCGACTTGCGACATCCTTGTCTAATTTTCCTACTGAAAATGTCAAATGAACTTCCTTCCAATCCTTTTCATGTCCGGGAAAAGCTGGTGACAAAGGCTTGCACTCATCGAGTGTGGGACATGGCTCGCCCGCCTCTACAGCTTTGACAACAGAGGTAAATGCCTTCCCCATAAAGGGGAATGAGAGTGAAGTAGGAGCAAGAAAGGAAGGGTGTCTGTTATTCAGTGAGAATACCTTCGTTTCTGAATAACCCGCCCTTTTCAGACTGCCTGAGAGGATAGTCTGTGCCTTATCATGGTCAAGAATCATGACCTCCTTTGGTTCCGTTCCTTTTTTTGACTTTGGTTCGGACTTCAGTCGGACCCAACAACTAGGGAAAGCATCAAAGCTTGGCCAAAATTGAATTTTGTCCAAAGGAACCGCACCTATTTTCTCTGAGATGTAGAAATTGCCATTTGAAATCGACATATGCTCCTCAAACCTTCAGGGATTGGGTATGGAGCATGTTGGAAGGACTTGATTCATGGGACGTTTGACTGACCCGTGGGAAGCGACAAGAGAAGCTTTACGAGAGACTATCTTGGGTTTTACTTCCTGCTTTCCGTTTTGTTTACGAAAGCGCTCTATCTGATTCTTCAGTTGGATACATAATTGTACCACATTATCCAATAGAGGGGTAGAAGACGAAGATGTTGATATCGATGGCTCTATAGCCGGCATAGGCGGAGGAAATTCCGACACAACATTTATCTCTTCTACCTTGGGGCACTTCTTGCCCTCAATCCCAAAGGTTTTCTGGCCGTCCGGGGATGTAGTTGGCTCCTGAGGCACTACTACTTCCTCGCTTGCCTTTGAAAATAGTAGCTTACGCATCCTATCATTAGGTAGGAAAGGTCCCGGAGAGATCTTTTGGAAGCCTCTCACCCAGTTGCGTAATTTATATTGAGCTGTATCCCTAGTCTCCGTAGACTTGGGATTTTCAAAACCTTCAGACATTAATGTCCGACATATATTGCAAACCTGTAGGTTCCAATAATGTAGGGATCCGCAAATAATATTGCAGGGGGCATGCAACCTGCAAGTATTATGACCGTAAAAGTACTTAATCTTGGCCTTGCAGAGGACTGCAGCACAAGATATCTGGTGTTCCTCCTGTAAAGAAAGGAAAACCAAATGAGTATACAAGGGATTATTTCTTTGATAATCAACATGTAAATGTCATCTACAACAGAATAGCTTAGGATAGTAAGCTATAAAAGGATAGTAGGAGATACATACTTGTGTACCCCTGCCAGCAAATGCTGCTACCTCCCCTCAGTATTAACTACATGGAGCTTTCTCTATTGAGAAACTCCAAGTAGAAAGGCTCTTACCCCTAGGGGTAGAGAAGTATCAAATCACTGCCCCAAAATAATGTTAATACTGTGGGGTCAGGATGACTGATTCTAGATCAGACTATTGAAGAAAATATTCATTCAATATATGAGCGGTATCAGCAGAATGCTCGTACAAGGATACCAAAGGTATGCTAGAAATTACTACTGTATAATGGTACTGTAGTTTTCTAATTGCAGTAAGTCTATATTGCAATTTACTGGCTACTGTACCTTATGTATTGTAGTCTAGTCATTATAGCAGCATAAGCATATGACAGTACGGTCCATCCAGCATGTAGCCACCTTGACTAGGAAAAAATAAAGACATATATTTGTATATCCCACTCAGCCCATTTGCTGTAGTCTTCCTACTATATTAAAATATAGAGTTTCCTGATCAGGGAGACTCAAGGATAAAGGCTCTACCCTTTAAGGGTTAGGAGTGTATTACTCTTGCCTTGAAGTATTTAATGTTGTAGGGTAATCCTAAAACTGATTTCTAATCAGGATATTGAAGAAATCATATTCATTCAATATAGGATTAGGCTTTGCAAATGCCCGAGTTGGATATCCAAAATAAATTGGAAATAACTACTAGTATAAGATATATAGTAGTTTTCTATCTGCAGTATATTCTATACTGAGATATACTGGCTATCTGTATAACCTATACAGTAGTTCAGCCGGCATGTTGCTGGTCTAGCTAGGTCTTGCCGGCATACCCGGCAGTGCTAGCTAGAGAGAGAGAGAGAGATAGTATTGAAAAAAGACTATTCCTTACTGTAAATGTATACAGTAATTAAGGATGTAAAAGTCTAATTTGACTATCTTTCTCCAGAAAGAAGGTTCTAATAGAAGGGGAGAATGTAACATTCAGGCTTCTATGTAGCTACAGTACTATTGCCAGTAAGGTACCACTTGTACACTGCCAGCCGGCAATCCGCCGACAGTACCAGTACAGTCGGCGTGCTGCCAACTGATTCAGCACTGTCTTTGCCGGCCCGGCCAGCAGTACCCTGGCAACAGAACCTATAGCAGCAGTCCAAGGGAGGACTGAAGAATCTTGGGGACAGAAGGGACTACCCACTCACGGCCATCATGGTCGCACCGGCAGTTGGCGATTGGGCCGGCAGTTGCCGACAGTCTCCGACTGTTGGCTGGCCAGGCCGGCAGTTGGCTATTGGGCCGACAGTTGCCGGCCAGGCCGGTAGCTGCCGACAGTTTCAAACTGTCGGCAGTTTTCTTGGCTGCCGGCTGGCGGCAGTATGCCCTGCCGTCAGCCATGACTAGAGAGGGAGTCTGGCTGGCTCCAGCAACCTACCGGCAATGGTAAGGTTGCAAGATGTCAGCTTAAAGAAAGACAATGGATCAACCATCAAAAGAGGATAGAGGGGTAGGGAACAGGGTCCTGTAACGAGTGTGAAAGGAACTGACAAAATTGTCAGACGTACCACCTTTAAAAAGAAACTCTGTTTCAGTATCGGCAGAATCTCAGGTGAGAGGAGAGACTCAGTTCTCCAACCCAGAGACTGCCGACACAGTTAAGGGGATGGCGGCACTACCGCCTCCTCTCAAAAAAGGAGACACTGAGTTCCAGTGCCACGTTATCCTAGGCTAAAAGAATATCACTCTTCAGCCCAGGGTACTGTGGCACAGGACTAGTCATTTAGTCGCAAGGAGAAGATGGTATACTACCATAACTCTAAGCGGCTTTGGAGGGCTAACCTCCATTGCCGGCCACCTTGCCGGCAGGGGAATGATGGTATCCTACAACCCCTTCACCCTGCCGGCAGGGCGCCGACATAAGACTAAATACTCTGAGATTCTGACTAAATCCCAAAACCTGCTGGTATATCCACAACCAATGGTTAAGGGAATAAGCAGAAACAAACCCCAGGCTACCCAGGTCTGAATAAAATTCAAGGCACGGCTAATAGGGTTGTAGCCTGAGGCTACACTCAGAGGGCCTGAGGCTACACTCAGAGGGAAAGAGATTACCCTTAAATCTCCGAAGAGACGTGTAACGTTTCATAACATTCTAGGAGGTATCAGTCTCCAATGAATGAAAGCAATACACGAGGGTAACCGGGGAATGTCGAACGTATAGAAAAACGTCTAGATTAGGTTATCTAGGCTAGACGAGATCTCGGTTACCTAAATCACCGAAACTCTAACTATACGATCGACAGAGGAAAAAGGAAATAATCATGCACATAATAAAATCTTCACAAGAATGAATGCCTAAATAGCTAAATAATTACAATAATTAAATAAAGCTATTTAAAAACTGGAAGTCGTTCTGCTAACTAAATAACACATGCCTAACAAACGACGGCGCCCACGTCGCCTCCAGTAGCTGGCCTAGCTCTTAGGCACAATAAAATACTTTAATTTCATTGTGAAACAGGAGCTAAAATATATTCATAGTAAAGACCCGATACTCAACTTTCCAAAGGCGGAAGAAGATGATGAAATCATAAATAATAATCATTTAAACGATCGAAAAATTAGATCACAGGGAAATACCACCGAGCAAAATCGCTATAAAAAAAGGAATGGCCACTATCGTGGGAATGGCGCTGTTGTACTCTCAATAGTAGTACGGGAACGGGGATGGCCTTTGGAGGGCCCCCCTTTTTATTTTTGCCACACCTCCTCGAAGCGTAAAACACTATCTGGGGTGCAGATTGCTATGAGGCGTGCCAATACGTCCTTACGCGATATCCCCTTTTCAAAATTTCAAGGGATATTCGCTCCAGGAGTTAGAATTCTGGATACCTTAGGTAAATTTTCTGGGCTATATCACTGTAGTCACATATAACCTAGGAAGCTACTAATGAAGGAACTTCTATCAGCACGACATGGCTTGAGCCCAAAAAACATCATTAGGGATGTCTAAATTGTTTCACGGCATCATTGGTGAGAATCTACTCATTGATGGATCACTATACAGTACCAAGTTCACAGAGTGTTTATAAGGTAGAGGAATGTTCACGTCACTCCAACAATTCTTTGGGTTAACAGGATACACAGAGTATGTTTGCTATAGAGAACGTAGGTCCCACCGTAATCCCAGCCACTGAAATTTGGTCTTTGGTGTCAGACGAGACTTTCCGAAGTTTATCTGGAATCCCAGAAACTGAAGATATTGGATCACCTTGTTTGTTGCCTTGAGACAATCCTCGACGTTGTCTGACCAGATTAGCCAATCGTCCAGGTATGCGACGACTTGGATTCCGTGGGATCGGAGTTCCTGAATGACCGATTCCGCCAGTTTCGTGAAGATTCTGGGCGCGATGTTGAGCCCGAAAGGCATCACTTTGAACGTGTAAGCCTTGTCGTCCAGTCTGAATCCTAGGAATGGGCGGAAGTGTCTCGCTATTGGAACGTGATAGTAAGCATCGGTAAGATCGATGGAGGTGGTGACGGCCCCACGGGGAAGCAAGGTTCGCACCTGCGAGACGGTAAGCATGTGAAACCTGTTGCATTGAATGGACAAGTTTAGTCGAGACAGATCGAGGATGACCCTTCGGCTGTCGGAGTCTTTCTTCGGAACGCTGAATAAGCGACCTTGAAACTTCAGATATTTCGTTTCCTTGATCGCGTTCTTGCGAAGAAGATCTTGGGTAAACAAAAGTAGGTCCGGTGTCGAGGGTTGATGGAATCTGTTCGGTGGAGGAGGCCCTTCTATCCAACTCCACCCCAGGCCCTTGGAGATTATGCTGAAGGCCCAAGGACTGAATTTCCAGCGACTCCGGAACACATAAAGTCTCCCTCCTACCTGAAGACCGTCAGTAGTTGGAGGTTTTACCGCCTCGGCCACCACGTGACCCTTTTCCACGGGAGAAATATCTCCCTTTGCTTCTGTTCTGAAAAGAACCCCTCGAACCGGGGCCCCTGCCTCGTTGGTATCCTTGGGAGGAAAACCGGGACTCATAGACTGGGTTATAAACAGGAGAGGTAAACGAGTTCGAGGCCACTTGGTTTTCAGGGACGAGGACATACTTCACTTGGGGCTGAGACTTGGAGGTGGAGGGTTGGATGCCCTGAGAGACCGGGGCCGACTGGACTACTTGAATAGGCTGGCGGAATTGGGTAGAGCTATAAGGGCGTAGCCTCTTTCTGCCCCGGGAGTGAATGCTCGATTGTTCGAACTTCCGTTTGGGAGTGAGACCCCAACGGACTTTGAGGCTCTGGTTCACTCTGGCAGCTTCGCTCAATACCGAGTTGACCATGTCCTCCGGGAAAAGGTCCGGACCCCAAGCAGAGGCTTTAATGAGCTTATTTGGCTCATGGCGGATAGTGGCTTCAGATAAGACATGCTTACGGCAACGTCTTTTGGCCACCAAGAAGTCGTAGCAATCTGCTAACAAAGATTGCAGGGTGGCTTTAGTCATAACTTTAAAAGAGTGTTCCTCGTCATAAGTAAGAGAAAACATCTCCGCCATAGTCGAGATGTTGAGGCTCCGGCTAAACCTAGACCGGGACTCGAACTCGAGTCGGATTAAGGTTTCAGGTAGTCTTGGGAGGCGTTCACTGAATTGCGTCGATGCACAGTCCGCGGATAGCTTACCAGAAGTGAATGTCGATTGAATGTTAAGCCAACATTCATTATCTGATGGGAACAGCAGAGATGTAGGATCTGTCTCCCGGAGTTGTGGCAAAGGCTTATCTTCGGTCACTGCCTGAAGGGCTAATTCAACCATTTTGGTGACGCAAGGAGTGGGGGTCTGTTCGTCCACAAGAAACATGGTGTAAGTACTCTTGTGGGGGGTCAGCATGGTGTTTGTACAACCCCACTCATTTAAGGTTCGAACCCAAACAGACTGAGCCTGTTCCTTCGGAAAGATAACGGTCTCTTTAGGGACCTTATCTAGTCGGACAAGAGCCTCTTCCGTAAGCCGGGCGAAGCCGGGGAAAGGAAATTGAAGACCGGGAGGGAAGAACTCAAAATCTTCAATGGGCCTGGTCCCAAAACCCTCGATGGTCAACATTCCGTCCGTGAAAGGACAGTGGAGCGCCATTTTCCACGGGTTGTTCTTCGTGAAGGGTGGAAGTTTTGAGGCGTCCGGGATGAGGAACTGCTGTTGTTGAGGCAGTCCACTTTCCAGGGTATCTAGTCTTCTGGTGACGGCAGAAAGTATAGAACTAATCTGCTCTGTAACGACCCTCGACAACATATTCGTGAGGGCCTCCGGGTCGAGGTTGGTTGTGGTAATTAAGGGGGATGACTGCACTCCCGGGTCCTGAGACATAGGGGCAGTGCTAGTCGAGTCACTAGGAGCTCCGGGGAGGGGAGCCTTCTTGGGCTTCGATGATCCAGGTAGTGTAGGATTCTGACGAGTCCTCACTAAAGGTCTTTTCTGAGATTTGACCTTGGCAGGAACTGAGAGCGATCTCGGGGAGGATTCGTGGTTCCCTTCAAAACCAAGAAAGGAAGAATTATTAGAAGTTGAAGAAAAAGAGGGGCTAAGAAGAGAGGTCTTAGCGCCAGACCCACCTGCCTCACTTACAACCTTACCTGTGTCTGGTTCGTCAAAAACCATGGGCTCTATGTCTAAGGTCAGAGCCGTAACATTGTCTTCAATGGGGTCCGGGTCGTCAGGGATGTCTGTATCCTGGACGAGATTGAGTTCTACGGTTTCCGCAATGTCAGCAATTATAGGAGCCGCCACTTGCCTAGGCACTGCTGCCGAAGATTTAGCGTTCGGGTAGATAAGTCTACAATAATCTGAGAGGACGTAGGGCTTCCTGGCCTTTACGTTACGGGCGAAGCCGCCTACCCACAATTTCAAAGTGGCTCTTGCTGAAGTTTTAACCGCCTGGGAACTCTGAAAGGACGGGGATAAGGTTAGCAAACCCGAGGGACAAAATGATAAATGAACCCGAAGATTCATAACAGAAGTCAATGATTATCTATCATACTGATGTCGCCCAGTGAAGGGAAGTAAATACAAAAATGACTGAAAGAGGCTCACCGAATCTGAAGCGAGGGTGGAGATAAGGTCATAACAGATAAGGCAGTTGTCAGGGTGCCATACCACAATATCGTCCATCTGGATCCCACAGTCCGCGTGGGACCGACAGACAGCATGTCCGCAAGGCTGGTGAAGGACGGCCGCGCAGGCTGTCATCCGGCAACGGACCACCTGTAAAAGGAATAGTCCATACTAGTTTCTCTATAAGGGGTCCCGGAGGGTCCGGGACCTGCCAGTTAATAAAATAAATGTATAGCCTTAGACTAAACATGCAGAGAACTGAGACTATTCCAATAGCAATCCGGCAGAGCCGGGTATGAAAAAGGATGCAAAAAACAGTGATGAATATATAATCATAACTAGTTCCGGGGCCCCCGGGGCCGGGGAACAGGGTTGGTAAGTAAACTTAAAGTAAACTTAAAGTAACTTAAAGTAAACTTAAAGTACCCAAGATACATCCTTAAAGTACATAAATAGAAAACGCCAATTATGATCTAAAACTAATGTCTGTAATGAATAGGGCTCCCGGAGGGAGGATATTAATCAAAACCGTGTCAGTGTCAACCGATCTTGTAGTTAAGAGCCCGGCGGCTCCGATGTCTGATGACGGGAGGGTATGACGGGAGGGTACAACGGGAGAGCGCGGGGGGAGCCAGTGGAACCCCCCTACCTTACCGGAAGTACCGGGACAAAGGTAATGATTCATGTAGAATATAATAAAAAGTGATACCTCGGTAGTCGAACGACTCTATACTCGAACAATTCGGAGTTCGACCAAAATTTTCGAGAAATTTTTGCTGCGGTGCTCGACCAAAAATTCGGTACTCGACCAGCCGAACACGTGACGACCGCATGGGCTTTGTGATGATCGCGCCATCTCGGCCACTCTCGCTTGTTCGGGAAGCATCAGTTCTCTCGAGAGCGTCACTCAGACAACGCGCGATCAGCATTCGTTGTGATTTAGTGATTTTCAGTGCTTTTAATTGCTTTTTTAGCTTTCATAATGAGTCCCAAGAAAGTAATGAGTGTTAAGGGGAAGGAGAAGAGGAAAACAGTGCGAACAACGATCGAGTTGAAGAAGGAAATTATAGCGAAATATGAGAATGGTGTACGAGTGTCCGATTTAGCGGTAGAATACGGAATGGCGAAGTCGACCATTTCTACGTTTTTAAAGCATAAAGAAATGATTAAGAAGGCGAATGTTGCAACGGGAGTTACGGCGGTAACTAAGCAAAGGCCACAAGTGATTGAGGAGATGGAAAAGTTGCTTTTAATATTTATTAAAGAAAAACAGTTGGCCGGGGAAAGTGTTAGTGAAGCGTTCATTTGTGAAAAAGCGTTGCATATCTATGAAGAATTAGTGAAGAAAAGTCCGAGTACCAGTGAAAGTGATTCATTTACATTTAAAGCGAGCAGGGGTTGGTTTGAAAAGTTTCGTAATAGAACAGGTATTCATCGTGTTACTAGGCATGGGGAGGCAGCTAGTTCGGATCAAATTGCAGCCGATAAATACGTGGGGGAATTCGATCGGTACATAAATGAACAAAATTTGATCGCACAACAAGTCTTTAATTGTGATGAGACTGGGTTATTTTGGAAGAAAATGCCAGCCAATACGTACATTACCAAGGACGAGACGAAGATGCCAGGTCACAAGCCAATGAAAGATAGGCTAACATTGTTGCTGTGTGCAAATGCAAGTGGCGATTGCAAGATCAAACCCTTGTTAGTGTACCACTCGGACAACCCCCGGGTGTTCAAACGAAATAATATTTGTAAAAGTGCACTACCAGTTATGTGGCGCTCGAACACTAAATCTTGGGTCACAAGACAATTCTTTACTGAGTGGATAAACGAAGTGTTTGCCCCCCAGGTTAAGGCTTACCTCATTGAAAAGAGCTTGCCAATGAAATGTCTTCTGGTTATGGACAATGCTCCTGCACATCCTCCAGGTCTCGAGGATGACTTGAAAGAAGAATACAGCTTTATCAAAATCAAATTCTTGCCCCCCAATACTACTCCCATACTCCAGCCCATGGACCAACAGGTCATTTCAAACTTCAAAAAACTCTATACCAAGGCCCTTTTCAGAAAGTGTTTTGAAGTGACCAGTGACACGAAGTTGACCCTAAAGGAATTCTGGAAGGAACACTTCAGCATCCTCAACTCTGTTAACATGATTGACCAAGCTTGGCGAGGTGTGACCTATAGGACATTGAACTCTGCCTGGCGTAAGCTGTGGCCATCATGTGTCACAGAGAGGGAGTTTGAAGGTTTCCAACCAGAGGCGGGTCCAAGCACTGCTACCCCTGTAATTTCTGATGACACTGATGTCGTTGAGGAAATTGTTGTCATGGGCAGGAGTTTGGGGCTTGAGGTCGACAAGGATGATATTGATGAGCTTGTAGAAAGCCATTCTACCGAGTTGACTGTGGAGGAATTGTTGCACCTGCAACAACAACAGCAGCAGGATCTGATTGTGGAGCAGGAATCTTCAGAAGAGGATGAGGTAAGGGAGGATGTTCCAAGTTCTCTCATCAATGAAATTTGTTCCAAGTGGGCAGATGTGCAGGCTTTTGCTGAAAAATACCACCCAGAAATTGCAGTAGCAAACCGGGCAGTGCATATGTTTAATGATAGTGTCATGTATCATTTTCGAAGAATACTGCAGAGGAGGAAGAAACAATTAACAATAGACCAGTTTTTCACAAAAGAAAAGAAAGCTGCTACATCAAAGCCTGTTTCTCCTCCAAAGAAGAGACAAAGAAGAGAAGAAACCCCTGAAATAGATCTGCCCACCCTTTCATTGGAGAGAGAAACAACTCCTGAAGGAGAACTACCCCGCCACATCATGGAAGGGGACTCTCCTTCCAAGCAGTAACCTCCCCCTTCCATCCTCTCCACATCCATCCCTGTATGCCATCGAACCGCTGCTCAAAGGTATGTTCACTACAGTACAGAAAATGGTTTAAAATTGTTTTATTTTAGTACAGTAAATGGTTTAAAATTGTTTTATAGGATTTTCTGACCAATTTCATACACATTTAGATAATTATTGTTGTTTAGGTACACGTTTTATTAATATTTTGGGCCTGTTCGAGTGCTTGGGAACGGAATAGAATATATACCATTATTTCTTATGGGGAAAAAAAATTCGGTACTCGAACAAATCGGAGGTCGAACACGGATCTCGAACGGATTATGGTCGAGTACCGAGGTATCACTGTAATGATATGGGATATAATAAGTCCTATACGGACGATAATAGCAGGAGGTACCGTAGGTGAGGACACTCCTAATATAAGTGCTCATTCTAACAACCGTAGCTAAAAGCAAGGTTACACCAAGGTGCAGTTATACCGACTAATCACGTGTGATAGTCCCCGGTGGTCCCGGCCTTCCCCCTCCCCGACCGATGGCGACGGGAGGGGGGAGACGAAACCGCCCGGTATGAATGAATGAGACTAAGTCATACCCCGTTGGTATACTCAGTCCTCAATATGTCGGAACGTTGATGGAAGACTGAGGTTCAAGCATACTTGACCCGTAAATCATAACCAACAACCATCGAGTGAGAGGAAGGGTGTACACTGAAGGGGGGGGGATGGAATAGCCTCCCCAACCTGTTGGGGGGGGGGTAATGGTACCGAGAAATCGCCAGTGCGCAGTGGTAGACAGGGCTACCAACTGGAGATCCCCTCAATCATGACATGAAAATCCCAAAAATATGATCATAACGGAGTAAGCAATAAATATAATATCAATGCACAAATACATAAAAATAATTAATGAATTAAAAGCGAAATCACGTAAGTAAGGTTAGGCATGCAGAAAAAAATATAGCGAGAGAGGGACTCGGGCGAGTAAAAAGGGAGGAGCATGACGCCATCAGGAGATGGAAAGCAGGGGTACCAACCTAGTTACTGAAGCGGTAGATCGAACAGTAAAGACAACAAAATACGCGAGAGTCCCACTCGAACCAAACGTAAAACTAGGTGGAGCGTAATAAAACAAAAGGTTTTACTAATAATAAGTGAGATGGTCGAAATTAAAGCTCCTAGAACTAGCGAAACAATATCAATGGTGACGCTATCCACCAACATGCATGAATGCAGGCATACCAACATAACCTACTCCTGATGAAACGCTAACACCGATATCATAGGATAACATAAAATAAATGCTATATGAAAGCATAAAGTCGGTGTACTAAATGAATATAAGGAAAAAACTCCTAAAGGATCGAACGAATATAAAAGACGGACGAACTAACGAAACAAAGGGCAGAGGCGAAAGTAAGAACGGGGACGCCGCTCATATATAAACACTTCTCAATAATAAAAACAAAGATTACACTGCCCAATCTCGTTAAAAACTCATGGATAAGGTACTTAACTTCGATGGGGTATCTTGGGAATCGGCCATCGAGAGAAAGTTGATGATAAATCCAATGAAACACACGAGAATAATATACTTGGACTTATATGAAACAGGTGCTTGAAAGGAGTGATGGGCAAGCGTGGGTTGAGTTAGTAGTACTGGTCTGCGAGGCAGGGGAGGTTGAACGGCACCTCACTATTGGGGGATTTCGAAGAGGAGAAGTCTAAATGGTACGAGACCTCTGGTATTTCGCCCCAGTCTATACCGACACCATTAGGTGAGCGAGTTAGTTCAACCTAGCATTCCTTTACATTTTTTCTCTGGTAATATTAGCAGTTATATTCCTTTGAAATGGTGCTTAAGGAGCATTTCACTGGGCGGCACAGGTCTCTCGCCCAGAAATAGATTTTTCCTTCGTCAAAATCCCTTTATAAGGTAGAGGAATGTTCACGTCACTCCAACAATTCTTTGGGTTAACAGGATACACAGAGTATGTTTGCTTTAGATATTTTTTACTGCTGTCCACTGTCTAGGCTAAGCCACTACAGTTTTTTGTCAAATCCCTGCACATTTGGGGGTTTCTGTCTATAAGAACAGTCGAATGTCTGCAAAATGCTTCTCTACTTGATTGCAACTCTAGTTGCCATCTCCAAGCTTTACAGGGAGTAGGGCGTGCTACAAAAAAAAGAATATAATGAAACAAGGTTGAAGGACCAAAATATAAAAAACTAACATTCTAATGAAAAATATAGATACATGATATTATAAAGTAATTTGTGTTTTTCCAATCTAGGTAGTAGGTTGGCCTGGGCACCAGCCGGCCGTTGAGATACTACCGCTAGAGAGTTATGGGGTCCTTTGACTGGCCAGACAGTACTACATAGGACCCTTCTCTCTGGTTACGGTTCTTTCCCTTTGCCTACACAGACACCGAATAGTCTGGCCTATCCTTTACAGATTCTCCTCTTTCCTCATACACCTGACAACACTGTGATTAATAGACAATTCTTCTTCACTCAAGGGGTTAACTACTGCACTGTAATTGTTCAGTGGCTACTTTCCTCTTGGTAAGGGTAGAAGAGAGACTTTAGCTATGGTAAGCAGCTCTTCTAGGAGAAGGACACTCCAAAATCAAACCATTGTTACTATTCTTAGGTAGTGCCATAGCCTCTGTACCATGGTCTTACACTGCCTTGGGTTAGAGTTCTCTTGCTTGAGGGTACACTCTAGCACACTTTTCTATTTAGTTTCTCTTCCTCTTGTTCTGTTAAAGTTTTCATAGTTTAAATAGGAAATATTTATTTTAATAATGTTACTATTCCTAAAATATTTTATTTTTCCTTATTTCCTTTCCTCACTGGGCTATTTTCCCTGTTGGGGCCCCTGGGCTTATAGCATCCTGCTTTTCCAACTAGGGTTGTAGCTTAGCATATAATAATAATAATAATAATAATATAACTTTAATTTTTTCACACCGTCGCCTCACTCCCCTCCCCGCAAATGCATAACGTCGCAACTGCTAGGAAAGGAGAGAGAGAGAAAATTGCAGGTTTTTAAGATTCCTAAGCTGCCGCCCTTTAGAAGGAAATCGACTCCTACAATCCCGAAGTTGTCGACGTCTGACCTCCGATAGACTTTTCTACCTCTTTCCCTTCAGGTGATCTCTCGGAGAGTTCTTCACTGAGTAAGCAGCCGTGATCAGGGTGGTATCTCAAGCCTTTGCCCCGTTGCTTCCTGTTTGCCCGTCGGGCCCCAGCAGTGCCAGCCAATTTGGGACTAGGACCATGACTGCTTCTTCCCCCCAGAAGAGGAAGAGGGGATTTCCCGATAAGGTCTCTTCAACAAGAGTCAAATTGACTCCTGTCAGGACGCTTAGAGCAGAATCCTCCTCTGAGTTTCCATCATCGTCTCGGCTCCTTGATGCCTCACCCACTGTCGCTAGAGGCTTCCAGAGGGAAGAGTCAGTGTTGGGCTCTTCTCTCCCGACCCCAATGAAAAGATCTCAAGGAGAGAACATAGCCTCGCCTTCAGCTCCTTGTTCTCTTCCTTTCGAGGTCACTTAAACGAGACCTTCTGCCCTAGAGCCTATATTCCTTACTAGAAGAGAATCTAAGGACTCTAAGACAATTCCTAAGTGCTCCTCCAAAGCTCAGAACCCCTCGTAGGGGTCTAAGAACCGAGTCAGTCTTCTTGTTGATGACAACCTTGTTGATGACAACGATCCACCCTGGGGCGAGACCTCGGTGATGGATGAAGATCCCACTGCCAGCCCATCTTCGGACAACGACCAGAGAGTTGGAACACACTTTTTGGCAGGTTTTGGCTATCATGAGGGCCCTTAATGAGTTACCAGATCCGGAAACGGCCCCTCAAGAAGGCAAGGACACTGTCCTAGTTATCCGCTAAACTCCTCCCACCTTCGGGTGTTAGCCACAGGAGATATTACAACATCATGGACGTGCAGTCTAGACTATGTCACTCCATCACTCCTTGGAAGAGCTGACCAAGGGGGTCTTTCTTGAGAGGCTCTCTTCGCCTAAGGTCTCTTTCTCAGCGTCTGAAGTCCTAAACCAAGAAAAGGTTGCAAAGTATGCCATGCAGGCTACTTCGTGGCTGGATCATTGGTTAGGAGGGATAAGAATCCTGGTGCAAACCGAGGATTTTTCTTCTCTTGGGCACTCGCACTATTGAGTTTCTGGCCCACCAGGTAGTGACCCTGTGGGCCAACACCATTCTGAAACCTAGGGATGCAGTGGCCGAAAGATTTCATATGAAGGTCCTGAACGCTGAGATCACTAGGCTTCAAACCTCCTCCATGGAGGGGTCCTTCCTCTTTGAGCCTAGGGATGTCGAGCTGGATACGGAGAGGTGGAGGAAGTCCAACACGGACTCCCTCCTTCATTGGGCCCTTACAGCTCAGCCCTACAGACCACCAGCCCCTCCAAAGACCAGCCAAGGAAAAGTGTCATCGAAGAAAATGGCAGCCATCCCCCAACTTAGGGTGTCTAAGAAGCCCTTTCCTGTTAAGGACGGGAAAGGTAGAAAGTGTATCCATGAAGGCAAAAACCAGAGAGGTGGCGGTAAAAACCGTAAACGCTAGGAGAGGTCATCCCCCCCTCGTCCACCAGTAGGGGGATGTCTTCAAGCCTGCTGGACCAGGTGGATGCAGCTTGGGGCTGAACCCTGGATGGTCTCCGTGATTCGCTTAGGCTATGTCATCTCCTTCATCTCATTTTTCCCTCCACTGACCAAGAATCCAGTGCCTATGAGCTCCTTTGCAATGGGATCAGCTAAGAGGCAGGCCCTTCAGGCCGAAGTCCAGACCATGTTGGAGAACAGGGCTTTTCAGGAGGTCCTCGACGGGTCCCCAGGCTTCATCAGTTGACTCTTTCTTGTGAAAAGGGTGTCTAGAGGCTGGAGACCAGTCATCGACCTCTCGGCTCTGAACAAGTTTGTCGAACAGACTTCGTTGAGAATGGAGACGGCAGACATAGTCAGACTAGCGATAAGACCACAGGACTTCCCGTGTACACTGGATCTGAAAGAGGCATACTTCCAGATCTCAATCCATCCGTCTTCAGGGAAGTATCTAAGTTACAACATAAACAGTAAGACATACCAGGTCAAGGTGCTGTGTTTCAGCCTTTCCACAGCACCCAAGGTCTTAACAGGAGTGTTCGCCCTAGTGTCATCCTGGGTTCACAGGCTCGGCATCCGTCTCCTTCGCTACCTGGATGACTGTCTAATCCTAGCAGACTCGGGTGTCAACCCTTCTTCAGCACCGAGACAAACTTCTAAGGCTTTGCCAAGATCTGTGGATCATGGTAAATCTTGAGAAGTCTTCTCTGCTTCCTACTCAAAGGCTGGTATACTTGTGCATGGTATCAGACACCAATCTGCACAAAGCCTTCCCATCAGAGGACTGGATAGCAAGGCTGAGGAAAGTAGCAACCCCTTTCCTCAGACGAGAAGAGCTCCCAGCCCAGAAGGGGCTAACTTTCCTAGGACTCCTATCATCCTTGGCCCATCTAGTTTTCAACGGTCACCTCAGGATTTGTTCCCTCCAGAGGCTTCTGAAGTCCATTTGGAATCAGGCTTCCGATTCTTTGGAGACTGATTCCCATGGGATCAGAAGAAAAGATGGACCTTGGATGATTGTTGGCGGACAAGAACCGGCTGAAGGGTGTCGATCTTCTCGTCTCTCCTCCGGATTTGATGCTGTTCTCGGACACATCAAAAGAAGGGTAGGGGGCCCACGTGCTTCACCACACGCCCTTAGGCCTTTGGTCAGAGTCCGGAAAGTACCTTCACATAAATCCCTTAGAGATGAAGGCCGTCTTTCTGGCCCTTCAAGAGTTCCACCAGTTCCTGGTGGGTCACTCAGTGGTGATGATGAGCGACAACGCCACAGTAGTGGCTTACATCAAGAAGCAAGGCGGTACATCTTTTGCAGCCCCTATCCCATCTAGCAGTAGAAATTCTGAGATGGGCGGAAGTCATTCGATCTCACTGTCAGCCCGCTTCATTCTAGGCAAGAGACATGTGCTCGCCGAGAATCTAAGCAGAGCATCGCAGATAGTAGGTTCTGAATGGTCTTTGGATCATCTAATAGCCAACAAAGTCCTGACTTTGTGAGATTCTCCGACTGTGGATCTGTTCGCAACGGCCCTGAATTTCAGGCTCCTGCTGTACTGCACCCCAGTCCCAGATCCTAAGGCTTGCTGTTAAGATGCATTCCAATAATGGTGGGACACCATCCCAACTGTTTTGTCTGATGAGAAGAGTACTCAACAAAACCAGAACATCGGTCAATATTTCAATGACCCTCATACCTCCGCTGTGGCCTCATGCGGATTGGTTTCTGGACCTTCTGCTGCTCCTGACGGTGCTCCCAAGAGAACTTCCTCCATGACACAATCTACTCAGACAACCACGTGTCAACATCTACCAAAAGGCACTAGCTTCGCTACGTCTTCAAGCCTGGAGACTATCCAGCATCTCCTCACACAGAGAGGATTTTCGCAACAGGTTGGGAAAAGGATGTCTGTATATCTACGAAGATTTTCATCCTTAGTCTACCAGGCGAAGGAGAATGTCTTCTGTAGTTGGTGTCGTGGAGGGAGTCTTGATCCACTTGATGCCACTATTCCAACAGTAGCAGAGTTTTTCGTGTATTTGCGGGAAAAAATGCGTCTTTCAGTTTCAACGGGAAAAGTCTTATCACTCAGCTTTGAGTCTCGCCTTTAAACTGAAAGGAATGGACATTTCCTCATAGCTGGAACTTTCCCTTTTTATGCGAAGTTATGAACTTGTTTGTCCTCAGTCGGAAGTGAGACCTCCCCTATGGAACGTGGTTCGAGTTCTTCGGACTCTAAAGAGACCCGTAAGAACCATTACGCCAGGCAACAGATTGCCACCTGACTTGGAAGACCGTGTTCCTACTCGCCTTGGCATCAGCCAAACAAGTTCGCGAACTTCATGGTCTCTATTATGACGTCGCCCATTCAAAGGGGTGGGGAGAAGTAAGCTTCAGCTTCGATCCTGAGTTTGTTGCTAAGACTCAGAATCCAGGGGTTTCAGATCCTAGATTCGAATCCTTCCGGATATTGAGTCTCTGGTCTGTATCTGTCGACCCAGATCATCTGTTACTATGCCCAGTAAGGTGTTTGAATCGAGACCTGGCAGTAGCTCAGCCCAGAGTGTCCTCACTCTTCGTATGCACGGCCCTCTTAATGAGAGAATGCCTTGATGAAGTCATTGAGCTTCAGCACGGCATTTCATTCCAGTGCTGAATCTTGGTGACGGGCAAGAGGGCTCCCGAACTTGGGGAAATTGCTCCCCCAGTTTGAATCTAAATTTCTCTCTTTCATCTTTTTCTTCCTCTTTATATGGCTTCAACCTTCTCCTAATATTATAAACTTTCCTTCATGTTGCTGTCCCAACCCTATGAGTAAAATTTCCCATATGTATGTGTATATATTTACATATATATGTGTGTTTATTGTTTTTTTTTTCTCTTTTTTATGGCATGGATGTTTCTACATCTGTTATTGCCACTTGGGCGGATGTTTATACATCCGGTATTGCTGCCTGCTTTGATGAATGGGAAAGGTGTCACGGTTGGGAGGTGTTTGTGCTCAAAGCTATATGTGAGAGTATTGGATGATCTCAGCCATCCCGAAGATGGTTTGGACCTTTTTGGCGGAACTATTCTCAAGTGTTGGGTCTTCGGAATCCAGGGGGATCCAACGCTTGGGGTAGGACTCTCGGCTTTTGGCCGGAAGCCCGTCATTACAGATATGGGGAGGATGATTCCATAGTTTCTTGGTCTCAGTCCTAACAGGCGGGTTCAGCTTACACCTGTGCCTCTATATCTGTTTTGATGCTATCCTTCGGGTAGGGTATGGAGTGGACCATCTGGGAAGTATACTCTCACTGTGCCGGTAGTGGAGAGTGTAAATTTCCTTCCCAACATGTGATGCCTTAATGTTCTCAAGCAGGTAAGTCAAACTTCAAAAAATCACTCTTCTCTCTTCTTTTTTATGATGGATTCTTGTGAAAATGACCCCACCTCCCCTGGATATGCTGACTCGCCCCCGGCACTGTTGACGACCTCTGGCAATTCATTTAAAGAAAACTCTGTTGACGACGTAGGAACTAAAAAGGACTATTCTTTAAACATTCGGAAAAAGGGTAATTTGGGCAACACAGGAAAATTGAATGTCCTGCACATTACCCAAATCCCATTAGAAACTAATTATGATATGCTACATAAAATATTTGAGTGTTATGGATTAATAAAAGAAATTAGAATGAAACTTCAAGATGATAATTGGGAATCTTGGTTATCATTTAATTGTCATGAGGAAGCATTTAATGCAAGCCGTAATATTGTTGATATTAAAGTAGGTAATATGAGTGTTAAGGGTGCTCTGTGTGATGGGGCGCCTAAAGATCTGGATGTCTACAGACCAGCAGACTGGGCTGATAAAGATATAGAGGCAGATATGCCATCCCAAAGAAAGCCAAAACCACCAATGTGGCTTCTTGCTAAATCTGTAGGAGGTACGGAAAATTATTTCAAGGTCTGCAAATTTCTTCAGAGGAAGGTAGGTACGATCGCACCTGGAGATATATCTCGATTCGGTAAGAAAAGTTACCTGATAAAGGCCAAGTCATATACACAGTCTGTTATACTGTCCAATTTGAAGACAGTAAATGATGATATAAAATTGGACATCAAACCCCATCTAAACTTTAGCTATGGAAGGGGAGTGGTTTTTAATAGGGATCTGTATGAATTTACTGAAAAAGAGATATTGACTATGTGTCCTCTATCAGTGTGGAAAGTACATAAAGTACCTGGAACATCAATGATTGTTCTTACTTTCCAGGATGCCGATGTACCTTCCCACATAGACATAGAAAATGAAAGGATCAGAGTTCAACCTTTCAAGCAAAAGCCACTGCAATGTTATAATTGCTTTAAATTTGGACATCCTTCCAAAGTTTGCAATAGTGAAAGAATTTGTAATACTTGCTCCAATATTTACCATGGGGAATGTACATTTGAGGCAAGGTGCTTAAACTGCAACTCTAATCATAAATCTAATGATAGGAGCTGCCAGTTTTATAAGTTAGAAGAGGCTGCCCTCAATAAATCAATTATTGAACATGTAAGCGTGGGGCATGCCAAGAGATTATTAAATAAATCTAACACTTATGCAAAGACATTAAAAACAGGAGAAAAAGTTCCTTGGGAATCATCTCGCCCACCTACTACTGTAGGTAGTTCTCGAAAAAGGAATTCACCATCTATTGATAAAGTGCTGCATAAGACAAGAATATCTCCTCCTAAAGATTTATCATTGAGTATCAACCAAAAGACATTGCCCACCACTATCAAACCTTTGTCCCCCATTACAAAGGATAGTACTAACCTCTCCCAGGCCATATCCTTGCCTGATTTAATGGAGATTCCACCTGACACCAAGTTATCAGGTGTACCTGTAGTGGAGAAGGTACAAAAACCTGGTAACTCACAACCTACTAATCGTAAAAGAGAGAGACCTCCATCTCTCTCACCCCCTTCCATAAGAAATACTAGAATTATGACATCAAATAAATATGATGTTTTGTCTGTTGATGTTGCCGATCAACCAGAAGATAATTTAAATAAATCAGAAATTCAAGTTGAGGTCCACCATCCCCCTCAACAAATAGATAAAAAAGATACAAAGAAAAACACCAACGTAAAACCCAACATAACAAGACCACCTCTGAAGAAACCTACAGGTAATAATGTTAGATTAAAAACTGCTAATGGGAAGACCTCATCCAAGATGTCTTCCAGAAATAATCCATAGTTTTCTCCTCCATTTTGCAATGGAACTGTCAGGGTTTGAGGGCGAAATATGAAGAACTTAAGCTCCTAATTCATGAACATTCCCCCATAATTGTATGTCTACAGGAAAGTATGCTTGATTCTAACACTCCTAGTCCTCGAGAGTATGTTAGCTATAGAACACCATATAATCAACAAGCAGGGAGCCATGGCGGAAGTCTCATGTACATTCGTCGAGATGTTCCCCAAATACCCATGTCTATACGTACAACCCTGCAGGCAGTTGTTGTACAAAGTGATATAGGGAGAAAATATACAATATGCTCTCTGTACTTACCTCCAAATGATAATATTTTATATGATGATTTAGTAGAGGTCATTCAACAACTCCCTCAACCTTTTCTCTTACTGGGAGATATGAATGGTAGACATCCTTTATGGGGTGATATTTTAGCAAACACAAGGGGCAATATTATCTTATCAATTGTGGAGAATGAGGATGTGGGACTCCTTAATACAGGAGAGCCCACACACTTCCATGTTCCGACAGGTACTTTGTCATGCATTGACCTTTCAATTGCAAGCTCTAACTGCCTTCTTGATTTTGATTGGAGGACATTAGATGATTGGCATACTAGTGATCATGCACCAATCATTATAAACACCAACAAGGGTCCGCCTTTGCAAAGATCGCCACGTTGGAATCTAGACAAGGCAGACTGGGTTAAATTTTCCGAGCTAAGTGAAATCGAAGGGAGAGCAGAACAGTTTGAAAGTGTTGATGATGCCATAGACCTACTGAATGGAACTCTTCATACAGCAGGAGCCAATTCAATTCCCAAAACAACAGGGTTATTCAAACGACGACCAGTCCCGTGGTGGTCTTCAGAACTAACTGCCCTCCACAGAGCCACAAGAAGATCTCTAACACGATTGCGTAGACGCAGAACTGATGAGAATTTAACTATGTACAAGAAATGTAGAGCACAGTTCCGTCGTGCCATGAAAGAAGCAAGGCGCCAGTCATGGATGTCTTTTGTTTCCTCCATTAACAGTAGAACACCACCATCTTCTGTGTGGAGGAAAGTAAAAAAGATAGCTGGCAAATTCACCCCCAACCCACCACCAGTGTTGAAGGTGAATGGCCAGTATGTAACTGAAGCAAATGAAGTTAGCAATGTCCTGGCTAATCATTTTTCAAATGTATCCAGCAAGTGTGAAGGAGCCCCTGGTCACCAGTATAGGAGCACTGAAGAAAAGAAAATTTTAAATTTTGCAACAAGAAGGGAAGAGTCGTATAATTCTCCTTTCACTGAAAGAGAATTTGATTCCGCACTTGCTCATTGCAACGATACAGCCCCTGGACCCGATGGAATTCCATATGCAATGATTAAACATGTACATTTTAATACAAAGCTATTTATTTTAAGCATTATTAATAGAATATGGCATGATCATAGTTACCCAAGTGTTTGGGAACTAGCCATTATTTTAGCCTTTTTAAAACCCGGTAAAGACAAGTTTTTAGCAGCAAACTATCGTCCTATTGCATTGACATCTTGTTTATGTAAAATCATGGAGAAGATGGTCAATGCAAGGCTGATATGGTACCTTGAAAAGAAAGATATTTTAACACCGATTCAATGTGGATTCGGAAAAATGCACTCAACGACTGATGTGTTGATACGACTTGAGTCCTCTATTTGTGAAGCCTTTGCTTCCAAACAGCACCATGTTACAGTATTTTTTGACCTTGAAAAGGCATATGATACCACATGGAGATATGGTATTCTTAAAACCATTCATGAATTGGGATTGAGAGGAGAGCTGCCACTATTTATTCAGGCATTTTTTTTCACGTAGAGTTTTTCAAGTGAGAGTTGGGGAAACTCTATCAGAGAGTAAGTGCCAGGAAGAAGGAGTTCCTCAGGGTAGTGTGCTGAGTGTAACCCTTTTTGCACTAGCAATTAATGGGATATCCTCAGCCATTCCCCAGGATGTTCTCTCAACATTATTTGTGGATGATCTCTCAATATCATTTGCTGGCACTAGAATGGCAATGGTTGAGAGAAAAATCCAACTCTCTATTGATAAAATTATCCAGTGGGCTGACATGAATGGATTTAAGTTCTCGACAAGTAAAACTACCATTTTCCATTTTTGTCGTATCCGGGGAGTACATCCAGACCCGGATATATACATTAAAGGTCAACGGATACCATGTGTATCAGAAACCAAATTTTTAGGTTTGATATTTGACTGTAAACTTACATGGGTTTCTCACCTAAAAGCGCTAAAAGCTAAATGTGTTGAAGCTCTGAATATCTTAAAAGTATTGTCCCATACATCATGGGGGGCAGACCGCAATACTATTTTAAAATTATACAAGGCCTTGATTTTTTCCAAAATTAGTTATGGTTGTGAGGTATATTCTTCAGCCACCCCAAGCCGGTTAAAAATATTAGATTCGATACATCATGCAGGTATTAGATTGTCTACTGGAGCTTTTAAAACCTCGCCTATCCCAAGTCTCCTTGTTGATGCTGGAGAGTTACCTCTAGACCTTTACCGAATGTCTTCCATTGTTCGGTATTGGTTTAGATTGCAAAGACTCCCTAACTCTCTAGCCTTTCAGACTGCAAGCCTTGTAAGACACGCATCATACTTTGAGTTGCACCCAAAATCTCCTCAACCTTATGGCTTTCGGGTGAAACGATTATTAAATAGTCTGGATATAATTAGAAATAAAGTACTTCCATTCAAGGTATCATCAACGCCTCCATGGAAGTTACCAGAGATATCTTTTTGTAAATATTTTATAGGAGATAAGAAGAATATGTCAGACATAGAAGCCAGGTCTCTTTTTAATGAACATGTTAAAGAACATAGAGGATCAACTTTTATCTATACTGATGGCTCCAAATCTGATGCTGGCGTTGGATTTGGAGTACATAGTAATGGTTTTAATTGTAGAGGTGCACTTCCTCTGACCGCTTCCATATTTACTGCCGAACTGTATGGCATATTAACCGCTATTGAGAAAATAGCGTTGGAGAAGGAGGGTAATTTTACAATTTTTAGTGATGCAAGGAGTGTCCTTCAAGCTATGGAAGTTTTTAATTCTAATAACCCTCTAGTTTTAAAGATTTTAGAATGGCTTTTCATTATTGGACGGAGAGGTATAACAGTTCAATTTTGTTGGGTTCCAGCACATGTAGGTGTGTCCGGGAATGAGAAGGCAGATTCACTGGCTAAGGAGGCTGCATCCAAGTTGCTGCCAAGAAGGTATCCCATTGCCTGTAATGATTTCTTACCTGACATCAAGAAATTGGTTTGCAATAAATGGCAACAGCAATGGGATAGTCAAGATGGCAATAAAATGAGGGAAGTAACAAATGACATATCTCCTTGGAGGTATAATATGATGCCCCGAAAATGTGAGACGTCTCTTTGTCGTCTCCGTATTGGTCACACTCGGTTGACACATGAGTTTCTGCTGAAGGGCCAACACCAACCGTATTGTGACAACTGTTTAGTACCTCTAACAGTAAGGCATTTGTTGACCGAATGCCTCAATTACATCATCTTGCGGAATAGATATTTGTTTGAGGTTCGAGGTGAGGGTGGCAGGTTCATCCTTGCCAAGATTCTTGGAAATGATGTGTCCTACCATGCAAGTGGCATTTTTAGATTTCTTTCAGAAGCAGGTCTTCTGAAAAATATTTAACTTTTATGACATTCAATATTTATGATTTTAATTGAATACTCTTTAATTTTTTATTTTATTTCATTTTTTACTTTTGTATACATAAATTAAATGTTACCGGCGTCAATGACCTTAGATGTCAGGATGCCTGAAAACTTTAAATCATTCATTCATTCATTCGTATGCACGGGGAGAACCAAGAGAAGGGTCATGAAGAACACAATCTCTTTATGGATTCCCAGAGTCATTGACTTTGCCCTGAAACCTGACCCTCCACCAACACGTCGTCCCAAAGAGCATAATGTCGGGCGTTGCAACGTCCCTGGCCTTTAAAAGGAATTACTCTGTGATACAGGTATTGTAAGCGGGCGTGTGGAAACGCCAAACGACGTTCACCGCCCACTACCTGCAAGACGTGACCCACAAGAATCTCGGTACGTTTTCTGTCGGTCCTGTGGTGGCTGAACAACAGCTGGTTTAGTACCTCGAGCTCCTTATTGTACAAATAGCAGAAGGTTGGAGGCATTGGTTACCCGAGTTTTAGTCTGAGTGAATGAAAAGGAATTTTAGGCTCTTCCTTTCTTCATTCTTCCCTCTTGGGGAAAATCAGCATCCCGGAACCTCTACACAAGCTGGCCTTAAACCTCTGCAGGGAAACCATCACTCCCTTATGTAACCTAGTATTGTTCCAATAGTATTGCGTCCCCATACCCTGGCGAAGTGGTATTGGGAATGTCTCGGTCTCTTAAGTTATGTCCTGCAAGACTTGGAATAACCATTTACCTAGACAGTCACATTGCTAGTTTATCACCACACATAACTTGGGTAGGCCGTTGACCATGCTTAGCAGGTTAGAGAGGTGTTAAGGACTCCATATTGTTGCATGGAACTCTTCACAATAGGCAGTACCCCGGGTAATGCCAAAAAGCCAGATTGGTAGGGACGTCCACCCTCCTAATGGGTGAATCACCCCTATAAGTAGCATGGTTTGTATTCCAGTTACGGAACAAATGACAAATTTGGAGGTAATTTGTTTTTTTTCCTAACAATACAAACCTTAGCTATTTATACATACTTGCCTGCCAACCCTGTCCCCCTTGAAGTCCTATCTCCAAGTAAAGTGAGCGTAATCACTGGTGTGTGAGTGGGAGGGGTAGCAGGCTACCCCCTACCCCCGCTAACTAGTGGGATGGGTAGTTAACCCTCGCTAAATTTTAATGGCTTGTCCTTTCAGCTTTTGCCAAAAGTATACCCCTATAAATAGCTACGGTTTGTATTGTTAGGAAAAATACAAATTACCTTCGAATTTGCTATATTTCCTATATAAACCATAAAAACTTTATCAAAACAAGGGGAAGAGAAATAAGATAGGTTTAGTGTGCCCGAGCTTACCCTCAGGTAAGAGAACTCTGACTAAAGATAGTGAAAGACCATGTTACAGAGGCTATGGCACTACCCAAGACTAGAGAAGAATGATTTGATTTTGGAGTGTCCTTCTCCTAGAACAGCTGCTTACCATAGCTAAAGAGTTTCTTCTACCATTACCAAGAGGAGAGTGGTCACTGAACAATTACATTGCAGTAGATAACCCCTTGAGAGAAGAAGAATTGTTTGATAATCTCGGTGTTGTCAGGTTTATGAGGACAGAAGAGAATATGTAAAGAAGAGGCCAGACTATCCAGTGTATGTGTAGGGAAAATGAAATGTAACCATAGAGAAGGATCCAATGTAGCACTGTCTGGCCACTTAAAGTACAAGTAAATGAAATATGAGAGAAGCATTTCAAATAAAACTATGGAAATTAGTATGCTAATTGGAAAATGATTGATCAAGTAATAATTGTTTCTTTTTGTAAATATGAAATATCCTTCGGTAGCTTGCCTTAATAATAAAGCAGTTATTTGATCCGAAAATTGAGGTTGACGACAGACAAGGCAGGGTTGATCAGCTAATTTGAATGTTAACAATGCATAAGATTATAATTCGCTATGTTTTTAATTATAAATGCGATACTAAAATGCGAATATTACATGCATTTTTATTGGATACAGTTAAGTGAAGCACCAGGGAGAGAGAAGGACAAAATAGTATGACAAAGAGACGAGACAGGGTGAGGCGGTAGACAAGTTCCTTCTCCTTGGACATTACCTCCGCCAAATCTACGCTAATTCAAATATATTAGCGAAATCAGTGAATTTGGGAAATGCGAGAAGAAGGAATGAAAAATAGGAATGGGAATACGTGGAATGAGGGATAAGAAAGACGTTTAGAATAGTTAATAAGATGAAAATGACGAATGAATGCTAGAAAAGAGATGAATGAAATCGCGAAAAATAATGAGAATGAAAAGAGTTGGAAAGATACATTGTAGATGTGTGTGGGAGACCAAAGTAAATGTACGAAAGGGATTTGGGAAGGAATTGGGAAAAGGATTAAGGATATAATGATAATAAGTGAAGGACAATAATAATGTGAAGGCGATATCATACCAATATGCATGATAGGTTATAACATCGAGGTTATTCTGTGAAAGTGAATGGTCCTATCAGTGGGATAATATCGTGAAAATGAATATAGGTTGACGACGGACTACGCATATTTGATCAGCTGATTTGAATGTAAATAATGCATGAGATTATAATTTGCAATGCTTTTCATTATAAATACGATACCAAAATGTGAATATTACATGCATTATTATAGTACACAGTTAAGTGAACAGGGATTGGTCTTGGAGCAGGGTGGCAGGTCTTGAACTCTGGGTCCCTTGTAAGACTCTCGGGAGGTGGCGATCCGAGTCGCTTCACGGAGCTCTCTTGTGATCTTCGCTTCCCTTGCTTCGCTCTCCTTGCAGATTCTCCATCATTGTGGTAATATGGGCCAAAACTGCCTGGCCCATGATGTCCAATGGAGGGGTAGGAGTCGAAGACGTAGATGGTGCCGGCACGGGCGGAAGGGACTCCTCCGCTTCTGATGAATCAACGTCTTCTTCTCCTTCGGGAGGTAGAGTAGACTCTTCCTCGGGATAGTCCCTAAGGAGATCGTTCTCTGTGTCCATGGACACTTCAGACATCCTTTCCTCCTGATGGATGTCCATGCCTTGCATTGCCTCACTGACGTCCGCCTCAACTGCGATCTGGATGCAGGGAGGTCCGGGTCGTGTCTGGGGCACGACGGCTTCATTACCTGCTTTAGGGAAGAGCAAGCCACGCATCCTGTCATTAGGAAGGTACGGATCCCGGAGAGTTCTTCTGGAACCCTCGTACCCATTTGCGAAGCTTCTCGCGTGCTGCATCGCTCGATTCCGCTGACTTGGGGTCGCCGAAACCTTCGGCCATCAGGCCGAGCAGATGTTGCAGTTCTTGGGGTCCCAATACCGCAAGGTTTCAGTAGTGATAGCGCAGGCGGCATGAGACCTGCACATAGTGTAACCACAAAAGTTCACACTTTTTGGGGTTACAGTACATCACCTCACACTTAATTTTTGGCTCCTTTCCAGAGGCAGAAGATGCTGAAGAATGCATAGTAAATCCTCAAAAATAGCGATTTAGAACACTAGATAAGCAGGGAGAAACACTGTGCGAAAGCGCTACCAAAATAGGAATGAGCGCTATCTTGGAGCCCTGTAATAATAGGGGAGGAAGGGTAACCTTGATAACGGCTCCCCTTCAATTTCGCCACTCTTCCCCCTCAAAGCGAAAACACTATTCGGGGGGAAGATTGCCATGTGTTGTATCAAGATATGCGTCTCCTGATATTGTGCGATATCCTCAAGAAAAATTTTAAGGATACTCGCGCCAAGAGTTAGAATTCTGGAGACATATGGTCAATTCTCTGGGAGTATCACTGTAGCCAAATATCCCTTAGAAAGCTGTCTATAGGAAGCTTTCATCAGGACGACATGGCCATCTCACCCAAAAATAGATTTTTCGCTTTGCTTCAAAATCCGTTTAATCAAAATCCGGTTTATTTCAAATATAGCGTTAATTTTTTACCACAGTAAATGGATACACAGTGTTCAGAGTCCTAGGACCAGCTGGGATAGATGGGCAGTTGCGTGGAGTTCTCCCAGTGTAAAGGATCGCAAGCTGTTTGAAATCCTCGCCCAGCTTGAATATTATCACAATTTTTATGAGAATTTTTATTTGATAAGTATTGCATTGTTCTTGGCCATCACAATGCTGTTGCCAACTATTAAAAATAAAATTCTTAAGGTTGGGTAAACAATCATAAAAAAGAATTTTTTTTTCCTTCTCCTTCGCTGCTAAAAATCGAAACTGCAAAGCAAGAAACTGTGATTAACGAGGTCTGACTGTATTGCAGCTTGTCTTTCTCCAGTCTCACTGATCACTGATTACCAGCATGCCGATAGCAATCGTCATCTTGCTGATCGTCAGTTCGCAGATCTCCTCCTGATTGCTAGCTCGCCGATTGCCAGCGCTCCAATTGCCAGCTTGCCGAGTGCCAGCGCGCCAATTGTTACCTCACTGCGCGCCTACTTGTCAATAAACCTTGTTTCATGACGCACCATCGAGGTCTCGTTTGCGAGCCCATCCTGAGGATGTTTGCCCTTCTTGTCTTCAGATCATCATTCGGCTGTTCGACCTACTGCAGCTCATCTTTTTACTAGCTCCTGTTGTGCCTATCACAAGCTCAGCGATCACCGGTTGTTACCTTGCCAATCTCCGATTGCCATCTAGCCGACCCCTGATTATTAATTATCCGATCGCCAATTGCTAGCTCGTCTTTCTCCAATCGTTGACCCCCAGTCTCGCAGATTGCTAGCTCGTCTTTTTCCGATCGTTGACCTCCAGTCTCGCAGATTGCTAGCTCGCCGATTGCTAACTACCAATCACCGATTTCCAGCCGTTAGCCAATCGTCAGCCTGCTAATCGCTAGCTCGCCGGTCACCGATCACTAGATTGCCGATTGCTAGCTCATATTTCTCCGATCGTCGACCCCCAGTCTCGATGATCATTGATCCCCAGCTCACCGATAGCCATTGATAATGGGAATAAAACACGCCAGTATCAATGACAAAACCACGCTGCTCGGATCTTCTTCTTGGCAGCGACGTATTCGATTGGTAATAACAATATTGACATTTATACTATTTTCCTCTCTTTTGGAATAATATTGAACAAATCTTCACAAATGACAAATTGATATAAAGATCAATGTAAAAAACGGATTTCGAAGCGAAGCCATGTCGTCCTGATGGAATGGTTCCTATTGGTAGCTTTCTAAGGGATATTTGGCTACAGTGATATTCCCAGAGAATTAACCTTTAGGTCTCCAGAATTCTAACTCCTGGCACGAATATCCTTAAAATTTCACTTAAGGATATCGCATAATATCAGGGGACATATATCTTGGTATGACACATAGCAATCTTCACCCTGAATAGCATTTTCGTTTTGAGGGGGAAGAGTGGCGAAAATAGAAGGGGAGCCGTTATCAAGGTTACCCTTCCTCCCGTACTATTACGACTATCCAAGATGGCGCTCATTCCTTGTAGCATTGAGCATGGTGCTACAGATATAGTAGTTTTCGGGAGGGATCCTGCCTATGCCTTTTCTATGGAAAAGGAGGGCGGGTCCATCAGGACGACATGGCTATCTCACCCAAAAATAGATTTTTCGCTACGCTTCAAAATACTTTTTTTGGGCTCAAGCCATGTCATCCTGATGGAAGTTTACCAGAGAATTACTAGAAAGTACTGTATCTGTGGATTTTCATAGGTGCCTTAACCATGGGACAAATTTTTCTTTGGTCATCCAGACCATTGAGACATATGACGTTACCGTTACACGTCATTACCACTAATCATGGACAATGTTAGGGCTTCCTGCCCCCTGCAGGGAAGAATCATACTAGACAGTAGAAAAGAGGTCTCAAGGTTTGCATATATTGTATGAACAAACATAAATATCAACTAGATATACAAAGGTCTCACGGTTTGTATGTGTTGTCAGAACAACTAAGTATCAACTATATCCATAGTTTGTAAGCATACAATAATATGAGGTTTACTTAGTTAAATAAGGAAGAGAACTCTGGCCATATTTATTGTGCTAATTGCAGGGCGAAATAAGACGCAATTACACTAATAGACATTTATTTTGAATAAATGTCCAAATGGAAAAACGAGTGTAACATGTTACGGAAATTATACGTACAACGTATACAGAAAACGTTTTTCTCCCTGAGAGGGAAGAAATGATCAGTGCCACTCTGAAATTTGAAAATTTTGATAAAATTTTCTAATATAATTTTCTGTATACAGTGAACCCTCGCTACTTCGCGGTTCGACCATCGCGGATTCACCACTTCGCGGATTTTTTCCATAACCCATATATATACAGTAATATATATATATATATATATATATGTATTCATGTATTTATGTATATATGTAGGTATGTATATGTGTATACATATAAATATATATATAAACACACACACACACATATATATATATATATATATATATATATATATATATATATATATATATATATATATATATATATATATATCTAAAGTAGGAAGATGTGATGTAGTTCTAAGGGAAAAGTATGGGAAATACAGTATGTCTGGGTAATAAGCAAAGCTCTACCTCCAGTTTGTTTCTACATTATGATCAGAGATAAATGTAAACAAAACATTGGTTGCCATTTTTTATCGTGCTTTTTAGCATGTTTAGGAAATGCATGATATAAAATCACCTTTAATATTTGTGCCTGTTTTAGTTTAGGGTACTGTAGTACATGCATCAAGTGTTCTGTACATTAAAGGGTAGTTTGTTAACAGTACTACATACAAAGGAAGGTTTTAAAAGTCTGAATATACATGTTGAATAAATAGGTAAATATGGTGTCACTACTTCGCGGATTTTCACCTATCGCGGCCGCGACTGGAACCTATCTACCGTGATAAACGAGGGTTCACTGTACTGTGTGTTGTATACTATCAACACTGTACTATGTACACAAGGCACAAGTGTTGTCTGTATAATTCCACACCTGAAATTTTGAACAGTCTTAGTGTCACCATGGTGACACCCACTTAAAAGGTATCGCACCAGAAGTGTCAACACCTTTTCACCCTAATTGATAGTCCCAATCAATTAACTATTCATCGCAGCACTAGACGACAGGTTTTAATACACTACCTGCCGCCACCGCGTAATGCTTCAGCTCGTGCACTTGCTTTGCATAGTGTTTGTAGAACACTCTAGATGACTTCCATCCAGTATATGAGCGAAAACGCTCAAAGCCCATATACTGAAAAAAGTTTAGTGATGAAGCAATTTTTCTCGGATCATGGCCTGCGAATGAAGTAGGTGAGCTTCGCCCTCAGTGGTTTTAGGGATAAGTTTCATCCTGAAGTTTCTCCTTTGAAGAGCTGTCCTCCCCTGAAGTCTGAAGTTCTTCGAAGATAGACCTTTAGACACTCTACTGGACACAGAGAGACATCTTCCTTCAGAGGGCAGATTCTCCAAGGACCCCATCTTTTAGTTGGTAGCTCGTTTTTGGCGAGAAATGTTGGATCAGGAAAAAGATCCAGTTCTCCCACTACTCTGAACAGAATGCAGCCCTCATTTCTTGATAGGGCTACTATTTCACTAACTCTAGCCACTGAGGCTAAAGCAATCAGGAAAATAACCTTTTGGGTTGGATCCTTGAGAGAACAATCTTCATTGTTCACAGATGAAGCCTAATGTAGGACCTTGTCCAAGGACCATGAAATGGGCTTCGAAGGAGCTGCAGGCCTAAGTCTAGCGTATGCCTTCGGGATCTTGTTAAAGATTTCGTTCGTCAAGTCCACTTGAAAGGCGTATAGAAGAGGTCTAGTCAGGGCTGACTTACACGTAGTTATCGTGTGGGCGGCCAGACCTTGTTCATGGAGGTGGATAAAGAAGGACAGACAGAAGTCTATTGAGATTTCTTTCGGTCCTTTTGCTTTAACGAAAACAACCCACTTTTTTTCAAGAAGATTCATATTGTCTTCTAGTTGACTTAGACTTGTATTCTTCTATGAAGTCTATACTGCCTTTTGAGATCCCAAATCTTTTCTTGACTGCTAAGGTGAGAAAATCATGAGATGAAGGTTTTGGGTTCTCTGTGATGAAGCGAAGACAGTCGACTTCTGAACCTGTTGAGATAGTGCTGGGTTCGGTAGAGGGGCCGGCCTCAGCTTCAGTTCCATCACTAGAGGGAACCAGTTGCTCTTGAGCCACTTGGGTGCCACTAGAGCTGCCGTTCCCTTGAAGGATTTCAGCTCGTTGAGGACCATTAGCAGGAGGTTGGATGGAAGGATCAGGAAAATCCGGGTCCATTAGTTCCAACCAAGGGATATGGCGTCTGTTGTCTCCGCTAGAGGGTCCTCGTATAGGGTTATATATTGAGGTAGTTTCTTGTTGTCGCTCGTCGCGAA